>NC_056744.1:551674923-551704923 GCF_019279795.1 Protopterus annectens
CTGGACTCCAAAACCAGTTGTTTTACATTAGGAGGGTTTGTGGTCTAGACTGTTGTGGTGGGAGAGTGTGGCCTACACCCTTCTAAGCTGGGACTTGCTGGTGAATTGCTGCTTTATTTAAACTGTTTTTTGCTTTTGTGACTTTGATTTTATGCACTTTGAATTTCTAGTACATCTCCATTTTATACCATAGGCCAGATTCAGACTTGCTGAATCCAGACTGCTTGGTATCAATTGAGCATTAAAACTAGCTCTTCACTGAGATACTGAAAATCTGAGGGATCCGTTGCTTCCAACTTACTATACATGCCTGCGTTTGCTCTTATATTGCACTGTTAATTTGCATTTGTATTCTACTGTCTGTTTGAATTGTCTGAAGTGGTTTTTTGCCAGATTTTACTGTATACTGTACTAGTTCAGCTGTAGCATAGCCCAGTTCCAGATTTGCTGTTTCTGGGTCTGTTTTGTAACTTCAGAGCATCACATTCAAGCCATCTTTGTTGGTGAAGGCCCTTCTGCACCTTTGTTGGAGGAGAATGCTGTCTGGGTCTCATCTAATTGAGGGTGATTGGACTACACCTCAGAGATACCATCTTTATTGGCTAGTTTGAGTTAAAAGGGTTATTTCTTGTTTTATTTAAGCCCCACATTTGCACTTGTTTGCATGTAGTGCACCATTCGTACACTGATGCATATCAGTGGTTACCATTGGTGGTTATAGACACAAAAGTTTTGCTTGTTAAATTTTTCTTAGTACTTTACTTGCAGTCCTCCAGAGGTTTTTTGTGGCCCTGCTCTACTGTCAGATGGAACACTAAACCATAAATTCACCCTGGGGGTTACACATGTGCCCTCTTGGACAGGGGAAATAGGTGCTGATCATGGAAATAAGGGAAGTCCTTGGCTAGGCTTGTAAGGGCCCTAGGGCCATCAGCTGAGTAACTTCCTATGATCCTATGACCCTTTTCAAACACTTAATAGTGCTCACCTCCCAAATCAGAACTGTATGCAGTGCCACAATGTTGGGAAAGCAAAATACAAAGAGTTGTCTTTCATGCCTTTCATTGTTGTTGACGAAACATTTCTGATGTTAGATATGAACTTTATTGGACCTCTGAATATCTATAGTTGCACAGGTAAGACATATACCTGGTGATGGTGTATTTTGGTTTGAAGTACCAAGGAATGGCATTGTTGCCTTCCCCATATTCACTGAAGATGACTGATGCTGCACTAGACATTTTTTGTAGGGTAGAGATTCTTAGACAAATAATGACAGATTGAAGTGCCAGCTAGACGTCAGATCTGCTGACATGTTTGTGAAAGTGATTTTAGACAAAACATTTAAATATTACATCATATGCCCCACTTATAAATTGTCCAGTAGAGAGGGTGAACACTGAATACCATGCTGAGGACATTTGCAGTCCAATTTCAAAGGGAGTGGGATACATGCTTTCCCCACCACCTTCTTGTTTACAGGAAAGTGCTCCAGGTATGCACACCCTTTAAGCTGCTGCATATTCACAGGATGAGTCAGCCCCTGGATTATTTTTTGATGAGTGGAAGGGTGAGTATGATTCTCACAAGCTGCCTGTTGTGAAATATGTCTTCAAGTTCAAGAGTAGGTTTATGATGCTCGTGGGGATGGCCCAGGAGCACCTAACACAGGTAAAACATCAGCCAAAAAGTCTGTTATAATAAAACCAGACAGTATTCTGTTGGTTGTTGGAGGATGGTGCTTATATTTGTTAGACATACCAAACTGCAGGCAACCTGGGAGTATACTTTCATAATTGTGAAAAAGGTCATTGATGTTACCCATATTCTAATGTAGCGGGAAACAAATCTCAGTGTAAAACTAAAAGTGAACCAGAAGTTTGGATAAGCTCTCAGAGAATACTGAATCCAAACCATTCTGTAAATTCTTCTATACTGTGAGATGCCATAAGAAAACTAAATGTTAAGAAAAATAGATGGTGACTGTTGCATCTGCAAATTATTGGTGATCAGCATATACCACAACACCACATCAATCACATAGGTAGGCCTATAACTTCTGTTAAGGATGTAAAGAAGTATTCACCAAAGCCTCCTGTGTTACATTTTAAAAGAAACCAGCCTCCATCATACAAGCCAATTTCTCCTAACTCATACTCTGCAAATCCACACAGCTCATCTAAGAATCCTCAGGGAGGCAGGCCTAACTAGGTCCATAAGGCTAACTACATCTGCCTCTGCACACAGAAATGTTTTAGTCATAGGTGTGTCTATAGTTAAGTAACTACATTCCACACTCTGTCAAAAAGAGGGTGACTGTAAGTTGCTTTTCCAGTGCCAACATCAATGATGTCTCAAGACCCCTAAGGTCCTTTAATCTAGGCAATTATCATTGTGATTCAGTGGCTCCTAGATTTACTAAGATATTCACTTCATCATTATAGAACAGATTTTAGACTAGTAAGTAAGACTCTAAAAATTACCATTAGGAAATGTAAGGCCAACTATGAATTTAGGATTACAACGCAGCGCACCACTTTACTTACCCTGGAACTGCAGGTCTTTTAGTCTCAAGACTACTATTTCTAAGGCTATGGAATGCACTGTAGCTGAACTAATAAACATTGATTTAGTTGACCTTATATCTGTGGATTTGTATCACTTAGGCTTTGTAAAATGCAGATTATGCCTGCTCAGCCTGGTTGAATTCTTTGAAAGGGTTATTTAGGCCATAAATAAGAGGCATACTGTCCACACTGCTTATTTGGACTTTGCCAGTGCCTTTGACTCTTCCCCCATGTGGGATTATTGATAAGCTCTCCCAACATAACATTATCTCATGCATAGTTTGTAGGTTTGATAATTAGCTGTCTGACAAAATCCATAATATTAAGTTTAAAGAGTATTATCTCTAGTTAGAAAAATATCACCAGTGGTGTCCCATAGGGCTCTATCCTGTGTCCCCTCCTTTTTAGTATATATTTCTGTGACAAAAAAAAAATAATATCAATGGGCTGCAACTAACCAAGTTTTCTGATGATTGCAAACTACATGTAGTTTTCAAAACTCATTTTGATACTCATGTTCCTCAGCAAGGGCTGGACTAGATAAATGCTCAATACATTAAACATGAGCATACGTTCAACCCCAAGAAATATAGTTTGCTTTGGTAAATATAGCATCACTTCTTCTTACTATTTAGATAACATTCCACTTAAATTTGACGCAGTCATTCACTAGGGACTTCAGTATGTATGTATGTATGCTGATGGCAGACTTTCCTTTGACCACTATGTCTTTGTGGTGATTAGAAGATCCTTTCATTTTGCATAGCTTATCCTTTGTGATATCTCCTCAAGGTCCATATTAAGTAAAAACCCATTTACTCATCTTTATCAGGCCCCTTACTGACTACAATGATCCCTTCATCATTTACTTTGTAAGAGACATCAATATTTCCTCAACAAAATCATCTCAGGTCTCAATGCCATTAGGTATGCTAGCTATCAAGACATTTTAGGAAACAATAAAGCTTTAACATGCACGCCATTTTACATAAGTCTTGTTTTTTAAGATGGAAGTGCACAAACAAAACTTTCGATAAAGTGAGTTTTCTAGTGAGGACACAGCATGTTTTTTTTCTGTTATGCTGTGGAGCTACTTCTGTTTTTTTTTGTTTGTTTGTTTTGTTTTTGCTGGGGTTACTGGTGAATTTTACCTGAGTGGTTTCTTATATGTCCTCACCTGAACTTTTCAACAACAGCACAGAACCTGATTTACAGAATTTCCAGTATGGTGAGCAACTTCATTTTACTAATACAGCAAATGACTGTCATTTTTTACAGATTCAGAATGAAGTATTAACATCACTGCCCAGACATCTGATTTGCAAGACCCAGAGGAGCTCCCACCCCCATCCCATTGCAATTGAAGACTGCTAACAGGCTACAGGAATGAAACAACTGACCTCCATTGATTCGCATTTTTTATCCTGACAACATAAATGACAACAGACACCTGACAACATCAACCAGGAGAGGCAGGGGAGGGGATAGAACTGCAGGAGGAATTCATTTCCACACTGAAGGAGTTTTTTTTAACAGAAGTGGGATGTCTTACTAGAATTTGGGCTACCCTGTCTTAACTAGCAGGAATGCTAAATATTTTGATAAAAATAACTTCAGGATTTATAAGTACACAACTTTAATCATTACAGACCTCCGCCATGGTCTCTTTGAAATGGAATTTACTTTTATTCCTTCTTAAAAGATCAACTTAGTATAGCCACTGGTTGATCTCAAATTATGCACAATTAAACTCAGCTTGACTCTGTACTTTAAAAACAGTGATGGTGAATGCTGGAATAAAGTTTGCCGTAAGAAAAAAAAAATTACATTCAATTCCCACCAAACCCTGTGGCCCAGTTATTTGAAACACAATGTGAAACTGGCATCAGAAAGCTACTTGTTTCAAATTTTGAACATTGCTTTTTTAATCTAGATATTAATGAGCACACACTCATGAAAGAACAATCATCTAAGAAGTCCATAAGAATCATAAAACCTGATAAAGGGGCTGGGGTGGTGATAATGCACTATCTGTGCTTTGACTGTTTCCAACTTAGGCTTTTTGCTCCCAAACAAGGCATTACTTCTTGTAGTTTTGCTCATTTTGTCCGACTTCCATTTTCACGTACCTTTTAATTAAGTATTCTAACTCGCCAGAGTCACAGTCTTGTGAAAGCAAATCCCTACCATCCTGCTGTTACCCGATTCCATCCTTAATCAGTCTATCTCTCATTTTACATATTCTAAATGAGTGTAGTTTATAAATGATAGTCCTCATAACAGCATGTTTAACTTCAAACAGTGTTCTCTGTAAAATGGTAGAGCAGCGACCCTCTCCAAGCAATTAGACAAAATGATGCAGCTAACCGCTAGGGTGTTCATTTGGTGCATGATTTCGAGCTTTAAGAAATGAGAATTCATTGCCTCTTATTCACTCCTAACAGTTCCTGATTGGTTATTTCTCTGTTGGCTACAGTTTGAGTCAAATGGGTACTCGCACATTTAAGCTTGTTTATATCATTGCTTCTCTCGTTAAAGTTAATGGACGATGATTGACAAAACGCCTGACTAGACACACACTCTAGCTAGTGGCCATTTTAGTGTGACTCTCTACATTCAAATATATTGACAAATATTTTACATTTTTTTTGCTTAAAGCTTTGTTAATGACAAGTGTCTGAGGGAGTCTGTTTATTTGGTAAGAGATGCCATTCAGACTCATTTATGGATATGCTCCATCCATTTTGTTAATTATACACAGATTTTTGACAGATGCTATGACTATGCAGAGTCAAAGAGTGCTCAGGTTAGTGGACTTGACTTTGCTGACTAACAGCTTACAGGAGGATTCACTGTGGTGGAGGCTGTGCAAAATATAGAGCTATTATATGTAATTAAGAGGGAGTGAAGTTGAAGACCCCATGTCAGGAGGTGTGTTGGGTGGAATCCTCCATGGAAAAGCTTTCTCTTTGTGATTTTAGTGTTATGTGTAACAGAGATCTGCTGAGGTATGTGAAACATATGGTTAGTGTGTTTTCTTGTCAGTTAATTACATAGTCTAGAAGTAGAAGACACGAGGTCAAGTAATCATGTTACTTTCATTCTTTTGTGTGTGCAATGTGTGCCGAATGTAATTGGATTCCATTGATAAAACATGTCGCAGTGAGAGGTGTCATCTGTCAAGGATCATATATATGCAGTTATGCGTACAGAGAGAGGAACAGAGAGACAGAGCAAGAGAGACATGATTATAGGACAAATAGTTGAATGTCAATTTCATGAAAATAAAAATTGTTGAAAGTCCATGTCACTTAATTCCAAATAGCTGAAGAATCATACAGTAGCAACCAGCCATGAGATATTTTTTAAAGCGTTATTTTGCAGGGGCTTCACCTCATATCCTTTCATTACTTAAATATACTAAATTTGTAGTTGCACAGCTGTGGAGAATACTGAAAATGCCACATAGAGGAAATCACACCCAGTATTGAGATGGAAACCACATCAGCAAGAACATCTATAGTTAACCCTAAGCATCAGACAGGTCTTCTTCATAATACTTCTATATATTTCTATAGCTGTACTACAAACGTATATGCAACTATGTCAACTTTAGTGATATTTAGAGATTTATAATTGATTAATTGTTGTTAGCCGCCAAAAATGCAGCTAATTGGGAGTTAAGTCATACTATATAAGATGAACTCTTTTTGTATAAATTTTGTAACCTGATGAAGCGCACTGTTAGGTGCGTGAAAGCGCTTGTTTTATTTCAAAAATAAAAATATTTGCTGTTTATCGTGGAGGCTTCAGTGATTTGTTGAATAATCAACTTTAGTGACACTGATTTTCAGCTGATTGGACATTCAACTAATGGGCTTTTAGCCATTTGGATTCAGTGGTTTGTCTATCAATGAAATGTGCATTAAAACAAACGTCAGGAATCCATATATTCATAGAGATTTCAGTGATGACAGTTTTTTTAAGCTTAGTTTATTTACAGTGCAAAATATATATTCAAGTTAACTTCCAGATTAAATTAAAAATAAGCATTTGTCACAGGCTTGTTATAGCAGTCCTGATCAATTTCCCTTGCGATTCCTTATACCAGCACTGTCAAGTTCCATGTAGTCCTTGATCAAACCTATAGTTATGCTTAGGTTCATAGGTTCATAGGTTCATACTAGGCTATCTGCCCAAGGGCATTTATAAGCCTAGCCCATAGTTATGTGGCTTTCGCCACCCCTTTAGTTTGAATAAAAACTATGCCTATCATTTTGCTGTGCCTCTGTCAAGCAGTGACACTGAAGTAATCCCTGGGGTATATCTGCAATCTCCCATCCATTGGTCAAGATTCCTCTTGAACAAGGCCAGAGAGGTGCTCTGCCTCACATGTACCGGGATTTTGTTCCACAGCATAGGGAGTCTCTGGGTGATGAATCTGTCCCTCCAGCACGTTCTATTTATAACCGTGTCAAGGTTTAAGTCTCCCGCCCTTGTGGTTCTGAGGGATCTAGATTTTTGAGGTGAATCATATTCATCAAATCTGGGTTTGACATGGCCTTATATGTCAGGCACAGGTCACCTCTGAGCAAGCGGTATGAGACTGAATAGAGCTGGAGTTCTTTCAGTCGGGCAGCATAAGACATATTTATGAGACCCTTTATCCTTTTGGTGAGGAACTTTGGGGCCTTTCAAGCTGCAGCAGGTGTCTGGTCAGATACATTCCGAACGGGCATTGTACTCAATCATAGGTCTAATGAATGATGAGTACAGGGGACGATGACCTCCCTTGATCTAGATGTGAATCCCTTCATGATCAGGTGGGTGATATAGAAGGTTTTCCTAACTACTTTAGCAACATGAGTGTCAAACGAAAGGCTACTGTCAACCTGGGTCCCTAGATCTCTGATGACTTTTTCTGTGCTCAGTGGATTGCCACCTATATGGTAGCTAGGGGTAACCTTGTTTTTCCCGAAGGGTATGACTATGCATTTTTGGCGTTTAACTTCAGGCCATGGCTCTGGCACCAGTTATCCGTTTCTGTGAGGCCCTTCTGGAGGATATCTGTGTCAGATGTGTTTTCGACTATGGCGCCCAGTTTGCAGTCATCTGCAAACTTTGTCAGCCATAACCCTCCTGTGTTTGCTTGTACTTCAGAAAAGTAGATGCCGAACAAGAGTGGACCCAGGACTGAGCCCTGTGGGACACCACTTGTGACAGGCTTTGAGTCTGACATGGCTCCAGCAACTCTGACCCTGTGGGTTCTGTCACTTAGCCAGTTTGCAACCCATCTTGTGATGTATGGGTTTACATTCAAGCTGATGAGTTTTTCGATGATACCTGAGTGGGGTATTGTGTCAAGGCCTTTGCCAGGTCGAGGTAGGCTGTATGGACTGCCTTTCCCTCATCAATGGCCTTGGTGACTGTCTCGAAAAAGTCAACCAAGTTTAAGAGGCAGGATCTGCCTTTGACAAAGCCAAACTAGGTTGGATCCAAAGTCTGCAAGTTCCCTATGTCTTTATTTATGAGTTCCATTATGATCCTCTCCATGGCTTTGCAGATAAGGCTTGTCAAGCTAATGGGGCGGTAATTTCCAGGGTCTGTGGAGGCACCGCCCTTATGAAGTGGGACCACAGTCGCCGTGCCCCACTCCTTGGATACGTATCCTGAGGTGAGGCTAAGATTAAACAGCTGTCCTAACTGTGGGTTTAATTCCTCGTTGAGTTCATGAAGCACACAGCCTGGGACACCATCCGGTCCCATGGATGCTGTGTTTTTAGCCTTAGTGAGGGCAGTTCTCACCTGGGCGTTGGAGATGTTTGGGGGGCTACAATCCTCTGGAATAGATATCTCTCCTTTTGGAGGGGGGGGAGAAGTTTGCACTGAACCTGTCAGCCAGTATGTTGGCAATGTGTGTAGGTTCAGTAATTTTCACATCATTTTGAACTAATTCTGAGCATATCTGGGAGTTTCCTCCTAGGTTTCTAACATAGCTAAAGAAGGCCTTATGATTCTCTTTATTGTCCTTGGCGATTTTTCTCTCAAAATTTGCCTTGGATGATTTTATGAGAGCTCTTAGTTTTTTACTTATAATGATCAAAGGTGTCTTACCTTTCAAGGATTTTGCTCTATCTTGTAGTAGCTTCCTCCTTTTGTTGTAGAGCTTGTTTATGGCTGGGGTCCACCAGACTGGATGCTTGCCTTTGGTACAGAGAGTCTTAGTTTTGTTTGGGATTGCCTGATCCATGCAGTCCTGTAGGTGCTGGTAGAAGGCATTTGTAAGTGATTCAGCAGTTTGAGTAATGTTTACCACTGGCTCAGGGGCCTTAAAGGAGACCACACTAGTTTTTAGAAGTGTGAAATCGGCTTTTGAGAAGTTTTTCACTGTGGTCTTTTTGTTTCAGGTGGGGCGGGATGAGGACCTCCAGCGAGATTAGTTTATGATCTGATCTCACCAGTGAGGGGTATACTTCGGTGTTGAACATTTTGATCCCATGTTCGTGATGATGAGATCAAGTATGTTTTCTCCTCTTGTGGGGATGGTGACTAGTTGTTCCATGGCATTTGAGTTTATGAACTCCAGGAATCTTTGGGTTAGAGTGTTCGGGCTTGAGTAGTGTTCCCAGTCTATATTAGGGTAGTTGAAGTCACCTAGTATGATGGTGTTTGGAGATACATTTATCCCTCCAATGTTTTCAGGAAGGCCATGTGAGGTTCCTGAGTTTGAGAGGGTGGCCTGTAACATGCTACAAATTGCAGAGCAGTCTTGCCTATGGTTAATTGCACCTGGATGGTCTCCGATGCATCGTGCATTGCCACCAACCTTGAGGTGTGGGTGTCCTTTATGAATATGGACACCCCTCCTTTCTTGGTGTTGTCCGGATTTTGGGGCCGGAACGCATGATATGAGGTGAAACCTGTTAGTGCTGGGGTGCTCTCAGGAGCCTTGAACCAGGTTTCTGTCACAGCACAGACATCGATGTTCTCCATATTGAGAAGGGCCTCGAGTGCGTGCATCTTGAGATTGAGACTTCTGGCATTGAGCAGCATTACCCTTAGTTTTTTTTCCTTTTGGTGTTCTAGGGTGGTAGGTTTAGAATTTGAGCCTTGCCTAAAAAGGCACTATGGGGTGGCAAGAGCCTTTGCCAATATCCGAAGCCCAGGGTGACAGGTGCAAGCCGTCCCTTGAAGCAGCGTGGCTTGTCCAGCATGTCATCCCAGGCAGACAGACATTGGATCCCTTTGAATGACACCAGAATTTAAGCCAATTATTAAAGCTGATCATCTTATCACTGTATTGTGGCATCATTCTAGGTGAAGGTAGGATACTGCTCAAGGTCAGGGTCATACCTGCCTGGGCTACATAATCAGAGAGCTCCTCGATGTCCCTTTTCATGTAGTCCAAGGAGGTACGTCTCAGGTCGTTGACACCAGCGTGGACAATGACTGAGTCGTACTTGTACCTGCTGTTGAGAGACCTGAGTGCTTGCGTTATGTGGCGGATTCTAGCGCCCGACAGGCAGCTTACTGTGACCTTCTCTTTACTCAGTCTGGTGAGCGGGACGCCAGTGTGTCTGACTATGGAATCACCAATGACAAGTGTGTCTGGCATTTTGTTTGGCCTTAAGGGCTGTGACTGTTTGACACTCTGACTGTGTGGTCTATGTGTTGCATGTGTTGGGTCGTGAGGTGGTAGTTGTTTGGGTGTCTGCTTTGGTGGCCTCTGCTGTTTTGGTAAATTTTTGATCAGAGCCTCCGAGTATGTCTTTGTGTGAGTATGTGTATGATTTGAAGTTGTGATGGTACCATGTGTGACTGGGTATGTATTGTGTGTGGTTACCTTCTCCTCCTGTCTGGTCTTGCCAGTCCTATGTTGAGAGAGCTCAGCCTCCAGTTTGGCCGTATAGTTGCATCTCTCGCATGTATTTGTGTTTTGTGGGAGAAGGAGAGGATTGTCTGTGTACATGAGGCAGTTGTAACATTGCCTCAATATTCCCAGGTTCACCAGTTATTTCTTCTAACAGTGATTCTTCAGATAGTTTCACAGTTTCTTCTGGCCAGAGTCCACCAAGAGTCTACAATCATGACCTAAGAACCCCAGTCTGTGAGAAACAAATGTTTCTGATATTATGAGTTTTCAGCATTTCTTATAACAGCTGTTATATGCCATTCATCTTATATGATGATATTACAGTTTTTTACCACTGTAATATGTTGCCTACATATACCCTCCATTTCAACTGTGGCATGTTGTGTATACGCAGCACTTCAGTTAGCATCATTGTGGTATAGTGTTTATTTGATATGCTAGAAATGCTATCTAAAGTGATGTATATGCACAACATGTGTACATAACAAAATGTTTGTAAAACTCATGAGACACCACACATAGCTTTGAACATCAGATGGCTTTCAGCTGGTAAAAAGCCTCCACTGTTACTAGCGCAGTTTATCTTGATGAGGGGTCATTACCATTGGTAATGTCTGTCAAAATAAAGTCTATGTTAGAAACATGGGTATGAACTTTCTATAGTAACCTGCTAAGAATGTTTCACTTGATTAGCACTGGCAATAGGCCAATTCAAGTTTTTACAGCTTCTGTTTTTTTTTTTCTCTGTTTGGGGTCTAGTTCCTCCTTTGCCAATCAAATTCCCTAAGTCTCTGGCTTTTACAATGCAAAGCTTACTTCTGACAACATTACCTGTATGTCATGCCTCTCTCAATCAGTCTAAACACAGTTTGTACATTAGCTAAATCTGTCCCAATGTTATGAATTTATAGCTATGCCATCAAGGTATGCTGCCGAGTACCTGAAGTGATATTTCTGTACTTTACTTTGAAAAGCAACTCTGGAGCTCTGTGAATTTCTGAGGTTAAGACAGTGTTTTGAAAAATGCTGATAGTGGTGGAGAATACAATCATCTCCTTGGCTTCTTGAGTGAAAGAATCTACCAGCACTTCTTGGTTAAATCTAGGTTGATTACAAACCTTGCTTTAACAATCTCCTTTATGAATTCATCAACTCAGGACATTGGCTAAACGTCTGATGAGGATATAGCATTGTTTTCAGAACTCATTAGAAAATCTCTTCAAAGCATCTATCTTACAGTCTAATACAATTGTATTGTTTGTTTGCTTAAAGAATTCTCAATGGCATGTAATTTAAGCACTTTCTTTTTTCTTAACTTATTGCTTTTCGTTCATGCTTGGGCATCCTGTATGGTTTTAGGTTTACCTTCTCCCTTGGCATGGTATACAAGATGCTGTAATATTTTCTAATTGGTAGCTCAAAAAAAAAACTCATTATTTATCAGTAAGAGCTATTGCTCATTTCTTATTTGTGGGATTTAGGCAATATCATGCCTATATAAACAGCTGGGATAGAAATCTCTGATAACATGTTATTGGTGGCTGTGTGACTGTGTCAGCTGCCATGCTGACCAATGAGGCTTCAGCTTACCTTGGTTGTTTTAATATATTTATGTGATAGAGCTGTTCTATTTTTCATTTTCTAGTTTACTTTAAATTGTTTTTCACTTTATTCATTTTCTGTCAACACCTCAGAAGTCCATGTCATCTTAGCAAAAACTTATTTTCATCATAGGGAACTCCTTTTAATACTTCTCTTTGGTTTAACTTCCTGAGTCTGGCATTCTTATTATATGCCCTCTATTACATTTCTTGTACACTTTGCATCTGACTCCTTAACTACTTGTAAGACACATTATTAGCTATCTTGCAAAATTATAGTGTGCCTCAAACTTTGGAATGGGGTTTTCTCTCAAGTCTACTTTCCTGTGTTCAGCAATCCTTGACAATGCTTACTGCATAGTAACTTGAATGTGGTAATTCATATTGAAGCTTAGAGGTAGGAAATTAGCTGATTCCAATTCTTGTCACACTGTCTGATGGGCTTCAGAAGAAAGATTAGAGTTTTATTAAATTGCTTTATTAACACATCAGTTTTGGGGCAGTGCTTTACTGAAGTTGTTAACTATCTTCTGGAAATTGCAGATGGCACAAAGAAACTCTATTAGGTTGCATGTCAAAACAGAACAATAGTCATCAGATATCATTCATAAGAGATGTTAACAATTTGCTCATCAATTCCGATGACATTAAATAAAAACAGAGTACAGACAAAACACTGGTCATAGCAATAAATTGGGAAGGCACAATAAGTTTAAAACTGAGATAGAAAGGAAATGAGTGGAGAAGATTAGCACTTTGGGAGTTGTAGTTGAAAAGAAGTAAAAGTAAATTTAGATTTTAGGTCGTTGGAAAAGTATATGGATCTTATTTGGAGGAATTAGTGTTCTTTGATGTTTGTCTGGCCAAAACACTGTGTATGAACTTATGAACTTATAAGAAGGGGGCATCGGATTGAGGAAGTAAAGATAGAATTAGATATGCTGAAAACAACAGACACAAATGTAGGGTGATGTGTGACTGAAGAATGACAAAGAAATTGGAAATTAAGAAGCAGAAAACAGGGTCTCAGCAGTCGCTTCTGTATGGCACAGAAAACTGGGCAGTGGTGGAGGAGGAGCAGACTAAGCTGGAAGAGATGGTGATGAAGCATCTGAAGTGGGTTTTAGGATATACTGTGAGACAGTTGAAAAAAAATGATGACATCAGGCAGAAGCCAAAATAGCCCAGTTTGCAGAGAATGCCAATGGGAACAGAATATATTGGTGTGGTCATATGATCAGTAAAGCAAAAGACGATTTGCTAAAGCAGAGTTTGGAGACACTGCATAAAGGCAAGAAGAGTGGAGGACATCCATTCAAGAGATGGATGGATTGCACAGCAAAAGATATGAGAAAGGTGGGTATGACCGCTGAACAATGTAGAAAAGTGTATCTGAATAGACAGAAGTGATGACATTTGACACAACACAGACACCCCCATGGAAAATGGAAGGCCTGCTGTTATTCCTGATGTGAGGCTGACTACAAAAGTGTCATTTAACTAGAAAGTGGTCTCACGTTAGATGTGCTGACTAGGACTACTTGGTTAACAGATGAGTGTAAAGAAGAAAAGTGCACAGCACTTTGGCACACATCTTTATGCTGTTCAACCACCTTTTAGGTTAGAACAGGTATTAAGTTGCATGTACTCTTCTTTAGAATATAAGAAATGCTGTTTCAGTGTACTGGTTTGCATCTGTACATCAGCTTCAATAACCTCCCTGAGAATAACCACATGTTCAAGTCTAAAGACAGCAACATCTTATAGATATCTTCAGTCATGTTCATATTCACATTGCTAACTTACCTCAAGGTTCAGCTTCACAGTTACTCTCTTGTAAATATCTAGGAATCTAAGTACCTTATCTTCTAGTTTCCTCAACTTGCTTTTATGTATGTATGGCTTCCAGATTGCTTCTTTACTTTCACTTATAAGCTTTTTTTTCCCTCTTTTATTTTACGAAAGCAGCTTCTGACTGTCTCTCAAGCTTATTATGCAGAGCTATAAAAATTTTAAGGTTATCTTTTTTTAATCTTGCAGATGATTCAATTTCAAAGTTTTTATTTTTCTTTTATTCAAGGGCACCACCACTTATATAGTGACATTCACACCATATTTATTTACTATCACTTTGTAAACACCCAGTAGCAGCTTCTGTCTGAAGCTGACTTCTCTTTTGTCTCAAGTTGAAGCACCAGTTTATTTTATTGGGGGTTTTTTTCTAATTTATTGTCACATTTTCCAACTCTACCAAAGAAGGCTGTCTTTTATTTGGCTTGGCTTAGTTTGTATACACTTTCATACTTTACACATATTTCCATAATTTTTCATTGCCTTCCTTTAGATAAATGAAACTCTGTTTTAATATACCATTTATTCATTTATACTTGGATCATTTTGCTTAGAATTCTTAGGTTTATTGCTCTGTTTCATTGCTCCGACTTCTACCGAAAGTTCATAGTCTTTTATTGGTAAAGCTGCAATTTATATTTCTGTTTAGATTTGACATCTGTTTGCCTGGTGTAGGCCATCTGTCAAATTTTAAAATTTACTTTCAGTCTACCCTGACAGTTTCTGTGGTTCTGCATGCCTAGTGTTTAGCAGGATTGTCCATCTGGGAATATGTTTCCCCCATTCAGCAGAGGCTTAGGGAGAAAATCTGCAAAAATATATACGCGTAGAAAAGGTACAAAAAGAAGATAAGAAAAATGTCAACAGCTTAACAGAATGATTGCAAATAGACAAACAGTGTTTTGCAAAAATAGCAGAACATATTAATACATAAAACAATTGTTAGTCATGAATAAAATCTAATATGCAAGTACAACAATGACTCAAAACAAAGGCAAAGGAAAAAATAGTAGAAATAGTCATTTATAAAATCAAGTTTTTAAAAAGTGATGTTTAGTAAAAAATATTTAAGTAATATATTGGTGGAATTGAAATTTACATACCTGTATGCAGGAGGGGGCAAGGTAAGAAGGCATGTCTGAGATGCAATACTAAGGGAAATGTAGAGGTGGACCACAGAAAGGGGTGGATCATGAGTGGGTGTAGTAGTGGTTGAAAGAGATGAGAAGTAGAAAAACTAAGTGAGATGGGTGAGTAAGAGGATTTAGGATTATTGTCATCAACAGAGGGTATGGTTTGCGGCTTGGTGTATCTATATTAGAAAGTCAACTCACCATATTTTCAAAGTTCAAATCATCTAGCCAACATTATCGACACACTATAATGTTGATGACCCAGAATACTGTAATGTCAGGGCATCCTAAACATATGTTTTTTCATGGGAACAACCCCCCTGCATCCCCACCACTCCAAAAAATATACATCAAGTCTGAGATTGCACTACAGCTGAAAATGGGGAAAACACCAATTCCCACTGTACTTCAGTCTCATGCTAGCACTTACTACCATCAAGTGATTTTTCAATGCTTCAATGTTCAGGAAATGTGATGTTGTGGAAAGTCAATAATGTGAGCTCAACTATTTAGATATGGTAAATCAACTTTCAAACTTACACTCTGGCCAGGTAGAAGAAGATACCGTAGGGATCTGATGTGAAAGGAGATAAATAAAAATGGAGAGAAATTCAAGCTGGAATGCCTAAGACATGTTGAACAGTAATAGAAGGATATAATAAAAATGCACATGGGAATGTGTGGAGAAGAGTAGGAAATAGTATGGAAAGAGGAATGGAATAAGTCATTTAAAGAGAAAGGATGACAGAGACTCAGAATGTAGCTATAATATATCAGTACAGTGTCCTTAGACACGTTGTGGGATAGCATAGATAGTATAGCTTAGAATACACTGTGTGGATCAGAAACACAGTGTGGTCACCATGCTCCAAAGCAAACAGTTCAAAACTCAAACTTTCTGAATTTTGTTTAGCAGAAAGTCAATCCAAAAAAAAATCCTCCAACACTTTATACACTTGCTTAATAAAATGTTGTTTGTTTGTTTGTTAAGACAGTATATTTTATTATACTGCTGTTTCTCATGGATGCATTTTTAATCTTGGTTTAATAATTATTTCTTTACTTCAGTCTTACAATCCAGCTTCTGAGGGTATGAGGGAGAAGCTGAAGGAGGCTTTTCAGGACAGGTTATCAGTCAGACATACCCTGGAAAGCTGCATTCCACTCCCAGGTTAATGAATAATGTTCAGGCAAATCAAATGTCACATTTTAACACAACAAAAATTTTAGGAGGAGCAGTGAGTCAGGTAGAGTACAAGGAGGAAAGATTCTATTCAGGCTAAACTTTATATGATTTTTGTCACCTTCTAAAGCCAGCAATATGAATGATTGTGATATTTCTAATGAAAAGTCTCAGGAGCTAGTACATTCATTTAAAGATTAGTTTATTTATAGAGGAAGCACAAGAAAATGAAAACTTCTCTCCTGTCACACTTGGAAATGGTTAGGGACAAAATACAGAAAATGCAGTTCATGTGTATTTTTATCCATTTCACATGCTCTGAACTATTCAAAATGCATGCTTAAACTAACGAACTACATAACTCCAGCAAAGCCACAATACTTATAATAACTTTTTGGCTTGGCCTACAAAGCAGTCAAAGTCTCCAAAATCTACAGAGCTTTAGGTAACCAAGGTAACAATAGCAAGCCCCCATTACACAGCAAGAACATGTTGCACCCTTCAGGAAGGAACACTTCCCTTTTATGACCAGTTCTTTAAGACTCTTCCTTGGCACATTTTTTTTCATCTCCTTGTCATGCCCAGATCAAGGATTTTGAGATCCATCGGTACTTCTGCTCAGTCATAGGCTGACTTTCTTTTTGTGTCTTTCTGGTGCTTCACCTTGAGGGATTCCCTATTTTGTTGTTTTAAATGTCAAGCTGAGATTACTATCCTTCCTTTTATTCCATTCGGCACCTTGACTTCATCATTATTTTGAATATTTATCATTTGATTTATTTTGGGTCCATTTCTACTACTTGGAACTGGTATTGTGCAACTGAGGTACTGTGTTCCATTCTCTCTCTTTCTATGTATATATATATATATATATATATATATATATATATATATATATATATATATATATATATATAAATCCACAGAACATAATAAGTTCATGGAACTATTTGAGTGCATGGAAACTATAGCTATACCTTCTTTCTGGAGATAGAGATGTTTCTCAAACCAGATAAAGTTCGGTTTTAACACCAGGTCCAGTAGGAGTTCATAGGTATTAATCCTTTCCTGCTCTATACCTTTAAGGTTCAGGTAGTCACAAAATCACTCTTCTCCAATAGCATGTGGTATAACCATGTATAAATCTTTTATGTCAGAAGTAATTAACACATGTTTTTGTTATACTCTATACTATTAAGCCTTTTCTAAAAATCCCATGAGTCTATACAGATATGTGCTTCTTCAAACACATATGTTTAAATTCAATGTCCAACATTTTGGCCAGAGGATGTGTAATTGACCCCCTTGCATCCACAATCGGGCACATAGGGGGTTGATTCACATCCTTATGAATTTTGGGAAGCCCAAAAATGGTGGGAGTGATAGGATATTCAACTGTAAGATAATTATATTGATGTATATCAATGGAACCCTGAATGAATAAATCATGTAAAAAAATCCTAATTCTTCCATACACGGTATTTATTTCACTTAATGAACTTTCTTCATATGTGGCCGAGTGTAATAAACACACCATTTTATTAATGTAATCACACTCATCCATCGCAATCAAACTCCCACCTTTATCGGGCTTGATAAACCTGACACCTATCAACCAACCAATCAGGGTTGTGCTTTGATAACTAATCTGTTCAAATTAAGTGTGGAGTATGGCTGTATTCACTGCATGTGTGTCCTAATCTGACACCAGTCGACCGTAAAATGAAAATGAATAAAGACTGCAGAAAAAATACTGTCTGATAAATGTAGTGCAATACCCACAGTAAGGTTCAAGCCTCTGTTATGGCCATTTTAGATCAAATAATGCTGTATATTCCTCCCACTGCACCCACTCCAGGAACAAGGTATATGGGTAGGGTAACTGACGTTCTGGGTAGATATCCATGTGAATAAGTGCCAGATTTTAAGGAAGAATTTCAATAAAGTATAAAGCAGGGTTGTGCCTTGATAAATATTCCTTTCCAATAAGTGTGAAGTAGTCCTGTATGCACTGCATGTCTTTTCTAATTTGACAGCAGTCAACTGTTAAATTAAGTAAACATTTTCCCTGGAGTCACAGTTTGTGGGTTCTAATTTCATGGCAGCCAACTAAGAAATCACCGGCTCTCTAGTCTACTTAATATACATGAATATACCTCTCAACTGTCATGATCTTTCAGAATGTAATGACTAATGCCTGGGGTTCATGTTAAATCAGCAAAAATCCACATCCCCGACGACCGGATCACCGAGACGAGATTGTCGATGCTACACATCCCCGACAAAGGTAAGTATATGTATTACGGAACAGAATCAATTCCCATGTCCATAATGCACTTAAAAAATAAACAGATATATGTATAGCAGGGGGCCAAGCCCCCCTGCACCCCCCATGTGGGGGCTGTGCTCCCCACAAAACCCCTACTTAAATATACCAACTCCAAGATCGCACCACATTGGGGAAATGGGAATACATTCCATTCTGCACTACTCACCATTGTCGGGGATGTGTGGTGTCGGTGATCTCATCTTGGTGATCCACTCATCAGCGATGTGGATTTTCATTGATCTCACATGAACCCAATGCCCCATATGTCCGTTCCCTGATTAGCAGATAACTGACATTACTTGGAATGCAATTTATTGGCAAATACTTTTACAGAACACCTTGGTAATAATGTATGAGCACAGTATGCAAAACAGTTCCCTGTAATTATGTACCTGCATTTGTTAGTGCTTGGCCTATACTGTCTGATGCTAACAGGTTTAGAGGCATGTACGTGCAATATCATGTATACAAGAACTGGAGTCACTGTACTCACAACTGACCTTGCACACTTGTAAAAGTATATATTATTAGTCTGTGTAGTAATATCACCTGCGAGCTCACTAATGGTATGTTTCTCTCTCTATCTTTCCACCCCTTATCTTCTTTAATTTATTAGTGTTATTTTTTATTATGATTTGATATTAATATATTATTTTAAACTAACTGTTATGTTGGCCTTATGGGTTATTTCATACTGGTTTGCTGTTAACATACTTAGTGTTATGCTATCTATTGTTGTGCTCCTTGTAATATACCTTAATATGTATTTTGATTAATCAATATTATCTTCCATTATGTTAATACTACCATTTGCCTGTTTATTACTTATCTTACCTTATGTTTATATTTAATTTACTACAGTGTGACAAAGTAGGCCAGTTCCAGGCAATCCACCTACCTTGGCTCCCCAAGCCGTGGCACCGGGGTTCAGCACATCTGGGCCACAACCTGGTGGTGCCCCCTCTGCTGGCCCTGCACTACCTGGAGCATCAGGTAGTTCCATCTCACAGGCTGGGGCTTGGCCTTCCTATAGGAGGGGAGGTAATTTTTCTCACCTGTCAAGAACTGCCAGGTATGGTACACAGGGTGCTCTGCCAAACTGTTGGTGCATGTCTGCATCAGATGGAGAGCATGCTCGCAATGCTGGTGGGGCAGCCTCATGCTGGATGTCAGCCTCCACCACTGCCACCACAGGAGCAGTGAAGAAGCAGTGCTAACAGTCCCATGGGTGAGGACTTGAGTCACACTGCTACCGTATGGATGCTCATGGGACTAGGATTCCACAACACCCTCCCCATTCATGGTGTTCATCCTCCTTCTTGTGTCACACATGTAACCTGTCTGCTATCTTGTCTATCTTGTCTGTCTGTAAAAGCTTCCTCACCTTTCCAACTTACATCCACCGCACATACCTATGTCCCTTCCCCAACATTCCACTCTCACCTTAAAAAAAAAAAAAAACAGGCACCTGTCCCCCCAGAAAAATCATCCCGTATATAGCTCTCAATTTCAAACACGTGTCCTCTCGACACAATTTGGTCTAATTGGCTTGAAAATGTAGTTACCTTGTCACTCCTCTCTGGGGGTGACAGTCCAAATTCAGCTAAAAAATCTGTGAAAGTGCATAGTTGTTGTTGAAGAAATGGATAGCTATGTTTCTTTCCTACACCGATCATGCACATCTCTACCTGCCTGTCATTATTTTATTCCCCTGCTTGCACCCCTTTTCACAACTGTCCTATCTCCCTATTTGTTTTCTTTAAAGATTTTTTGCACAATGTGGCATGGTGCACAGCATTGCTTAGCAATGCTAAATAGTATTATATTGATATATGCTTTTGAAACAATATTAATCACATTCAAAATGTACACCTGCACTCTATTTTGAACCCATGACCATGGCACCTGGAGGTCAGTGGATCATCCCGCCAAGCCCCATAGCTGCTAATGAACACATGTATTTTATGCAAAACATCGAGTGCGCTTAAATGGTGCTGTGCATTGCACCACACCATGCAAATCAGCTATGAGATTACTAGAAAAAAAGTACTGTAATTGGCAATCTAGTATACAAATACATCACTATAAAGGCATCCATATAAGCTTAGATGTAAGTGAGGTATCTGTTAGCAGGTAACCCTGCAATTATGTCTATACCATGTCAAAACACACTTTATAAAACATTAATGGAAACTTTGATTTCAGCTGGGACTCTGGTATACAAATACAGCACTCTAAAGCCATACACATAATAATAGACATATTTAACAGCAGATAGCTGTGGAATGATAACTACAACATGTAAATATTTACCTGCTGCAACAGTCACTATGTAGCTTGGTCTGTAAAATGCATTGAAAGCTTTACGTTTTGGTACACATGTTCCTGGGTTCAAGTACAGCTGTGTCTACCAATGAAAATACATGTATATAGCCATCAATATTATAAAGTGTGATATGTATGTCTGGCTCATCACCTATTTATTCATCCAAAGCAGTACAGTTGGAATGTCTTCATCTATATAATTGAGGGCAAAGGCCTACAGATAGGACAACTCTCACCCACTCCTAGTACAACACAAGTGCAGAGAATGTCAGGTAATGTAGTAGCCTGAATTTTCAGAGGCTAAGTGTGTACTGAAAATGTGGCCCAGTAATATCACACTGCAGACCACAATGTTTTGTTGTTGATATCACAGATAAACACAGTTGCCAGTACACACTCAACAGGAGACTACCATGACATAACACATGACATGGCAGTTGTCCAGCTTTGTGACATCATGGTTAATGCACACCTACCATTTCTTCTAGGACACACCAAGCATTTTGCCTTGCATTATGTTACTGATAACATTGGCTGGCAGACTTACCTGACATACATACCTTACTTCCTAGTGGGTGGGTACTCTCAATCTGTGTCTGCCTATAACAACAAGGCTGCCACACGTTCCACCCTTACACTTAAAGCTTGTTGTCCCGCAAAGTGTTCACCCTTTCTGCTTAAGCCTATTGCATGCAGCATCACCTTCAGCTTCAGCCTGTAGCGCACACATTTGTATGTAAATATTAGCCGCTGCAGACATTCTCTCTGCCATGACATAGTATCTGTCTCTCCACTATTTTTCAACCCAACACATGAGAAAGGGGTTGTAATCTATATTGAGGCCTTATATCTTGTTCAGTGGTTGCATGGAATTGGCTGATTTTACTACAAATCAGCTGTGTTGGCTGCAATTATCATGTCAGAAGCACAGACTGGTTCAGAGGCAATCACTTGCTAATTGAGAACCATGGCCACAACTTAATGGACTGCTGTGTTGGTTGTGATCATATAACATTATCTGTCATGGCACAAGCAGGAACAGATGCCTACTGCTACTATCCTACTGACATCCACACCCTTACTATGTTTGCATGGTGATGAATATGAGATGTGCAACCAGGTAATGGCTACTGATATCCATCTGTTATTGCTCTACATACTATACTCCCAGTATGTGATCTTGACATGTTTTCCCATTTTATTGTTTTGCAGGAAATATGTATCCCTGACACTGGGTCCCTTTTACAGAGGCAATGAACAACATTATCCCTGACACTGGGTCCCTTTTACAGAGGCAGAGAACAACATTATCGTGGACACCTTACATCAAAACCACCAACTCCTACTGTCCGGGGGAAGACAAACACGGAAGAGCGGGCAGCATTGCGGGTTGACTTTGTTTGCAATATCAGTGATATCGGTCACCAGAGCAGGACATATGAGCAGATGTACCACTGTGTCACTGATATGATCAACACCACATGCATAAGAGCAGCAGGGATTGTGGTGTTACTTGCAGAGGGCCTGCAGTGGAATCACTGCCAGCCACGAAGGAATTCCTGGTGAACCTAGGAACACAGGATATCTCCCAGGCATCCATCACATGGTATGTTGTGGATGTGGGTGCCACTGTTTCCACACAAGAGGAGCTTCTAGGTATGCTTAGTTGGATCAGTATTGTAATACTGTAGCATTCAGTGTGTCAGGGTGTGCATAGTTTTATGTGGGTGGCAGGTGTTTTATAGGGGGGGGGGGATAGTTGTAGTTTGAATCTCATGCTCAGATTGTGACCAACATACCAATTAGCATACTATATATTGTAAATGTGAGCTATTTGGACATAGCCTGTTATTGTGCAACATGAGATGCTGTTTACATTAACTCTGCCTCATATTTTCACAGGACCATCAGGAATCAGACACGGCTGTGCTCCTGCTCCTGGTAAGCATAACACTGTTGTGTTACAGATGTAGATTTAGTGCATTGTATTTGCTAAAGTGTCATCCCAGGCCTGCTGGCTGGATTGATGTACTGTGCATGATTGCCAACCTCAGATATGTTTTTCCAGTGGAACACAGTTTACAGTCATACCTATGCCTTGTAGCTGTAACCACAATGATAGATTTGTGGTATTTGCAGGGCATTACAGATTGCCATATATGTCAGCTGTGCAGAGTTTTGACAAATATCAATAGTTTACATCATTGTTGCTCATGAAATTCTTGATTAAGGAGCTTATTCTTTACAAGTAAATACAGAAGTTTCTTAGAAAATAATGTTTTCAGGTTCTGGTATATGAGGTTGCAGGTTAAACAAGTTTGTAATACTGACAGCATTATGGAAGATAGTACTGCAGAGCATAGTACTGCATGTACTGATGTACCACGTTTCCATTTTTATCACAGGTGAACAGGGGGGTTGGGCTCTGTCCCCTTCACAACCTGAAGTCACTGTCTCTTCAGACTCTGATGATGATGGTGGCCAAACTGAGGCACAGGTTGGGGCTGCAGGGGCTGAATCTGTAACAGAGGTTGACATCCCTCTTTTGCCCTCACTATCACCATACATAGTCAGTATGCCTATGTATACCCAGTCCCTTGAGACCACAGATATGGGAGAGTCAGAGGGTGGGGACATTGAACAGGAAAGTGTGGCTATTATGGCTGCAATGAGTGTTGATATTGGCCATAGCCAAAGAGATGATGACGTTCCACACAGGTGGATTGATAGGGGTGCTCATAGGATGCCTGCTGTCCTTTCACCACCTATTGCAGGTGTCTCATCATGTGTCACTCGGCCTATGTTTAGGGCTATCATGAAGGCACAAACTAATTCTGAAAGGAACTACTGATGAATGCTCAGGGTTATGGATTGTGCACAGTCTGACATCCAAGACTGCTTCCACCACATTGCTGATACCTTGAGGTGGTTGACTGATGCAGTGGAAAGGCACTGGTCTAAGAGAGATAGCAGAATATCTGTCTTGGAATGGTCATTATCTGTGATGGAACATCTGGTTGAAGTTGAGAGTTGGACTCGTGGAAGTAGTTCCCATGGTGGCAGTACATCCAGCACCCCAGAGGTGACTGTGCTGTCCACACCGAGACGTGGTAGGCCATGGGGTCATTGTTCTGGGTGTTCCCAGCAGACAGCAGTCACCCTCTGGTAGTAGCACTGCTTCTGACCATGGCCATGAAGGAGCCAGTGCAACTTCTGGTAGATTCAGTTCCCATGTTCAGGGGCAGAGGCACTGAACTGTCAGCTTTTCCATGCACAGTTCAAAGCTGTCCAACATACAGTCACATAGGGCTAGCTCTCAGCTTGACTGTATTCACGGAGACACTCACATACCACTGTCACAATCAGGTCACCTGCAGACACACACAGCACATTCCATGGTCCATCTTTCCTGCTTCCTTTCCTCACTCACACACACTTGCCAACCTATTGGGTCAGCCTAGACCTCCTGCACAACCACATAGCACCCTGTGCAAGTGATGATACCTGTGGCACATCTCGGTCACCCTTGTCATCGATGCAGGGAAATGAAGCTATGTGTCTGATGTACAGGGTAACTATCTAAATTACTATGTATTTGTTTAATCCATTGTTGCATTTGACATGCCACATATACTGTTCACTGACAGATATTCTGTGCTGCCAGTTGTAATGAGTAAACTGAATTATTTCGTGTACATAAGTTAGATGATGTTGTAATGGCTGTAAACTTACACAATGAATAGTGTCTCATAGAACTGCATATGTTGTGGGACACACCTTTAGATACATAGCTACAATAAACTCATAAACATGAGAACACATGATGGAATTACAGCACAGAAGCAAAATGCCTTTACAAAGGTAAAGCAGAATAGGTTCATGGCTCCATAGGTTCATATGTGTACCACAGGCTAACAGAGGCAATGGCTTCAGGCAGCCTATGCCTGCATCCATAATCACTGACATGGTGTAGTACCCTTGATAAGTCTAAGCAGGGTTCTGAGAACTGACACATCTACAAGCTGTGGCGTAGGAGATGAACCATATACAATTTCCTCGTGTCCATTATAGACATTTGTCCTGAACCAATTATGATTGCCTTGTTCTGCATCCCATTGTGTAACTTGCACATGATGTGCTTTACAACAGAATTGTGCTTCACATGGATGGGGGCCTGACACATATAGTGTGTATTGTCAGGGTTACATACCTGTCTCTCCAACATGTCCTATTTATACCACATTAAGGTGCAGCTGTGTAGAACAAGTACTTTTCTTGCTTGTCCTGTCTTGGATGTGCAGGTGGTACACAGTGGGATCTGACACCTTCCTGTATGACAGCCATATACCTCCCCTCCAAAGCATGTAGGAGATAGAATACACAGTTACGGCCTTGACACAGTCTGCATTAGACATGTTATATACACTGTGTATTGGGTTAATGTGGTACCTCTGGTTGTTACAGGTGTCAGATATGCCTGTGTACTTACATACCAAAGGTGGCATTGCACTCAGTGATAGGTGTGATGAGTGTCACATACAGTGTAACAATGACATTCTGGGATTTACATGCCACACCTGTCTCTATACATTGTGCAGCAGTGCATGAAGTGCCACATCTTCCTGAGCAGTGAAAGTGAAAGGCTAGACCACTCTTAGTGTCGATAATTACCTGACTAATGGGTCAACTGTTGGAGGGGTGTGGACAATACAATATTTTTCCAGGAGGTGGATGTCTATCAAAAGTATAGTATTGTGCATTCCTTGGCATGTAGTATTTGTCAATGGCTCTAACAACATCTGAATGTGTGTGTCAGGGCATCCTGGATAACTGTTGGTTCTGTGTGGGATTCAGTGACAGCTCCTTATTTGCAATCATCTACAAATGTAGTCAGTCTGAAGTCACTGACAGTGGCCATGACTGCAGAGAAGGGGAATGGCTAGGAGGGGTAGTCCCAGGAATGATGTGTGTGTGGGTAGTTCACTGGTGGCTGGCCTCATTGTAGCACTAGCCTACACAATCACATCTTCCTAGATAATGACTGTCAGACACTTGGCTAGCCAACGGCTGGCATACAAGTTTGTAAATAACCTCTACAGTGTGTCCACAATGCCTCATGTCCTAATCCTGTCAAATACCTTCTCAGGCCATGGTAGGTGGGGTGAGTCATTTTCCCCTCATCCATCGCATACTGTAAAAATAAATGAGGTGCAATGCTTAAGGTAGGCACGATCTGACCTTGAACAAAATACACTGGGTTGGGCCAGTGTCTGCAGGTGTACTACATTGTTAATGATCACTTCCATGATAAGTCTTTTCATGGCTTTAAATATGACACTACTGAGACATCTGGGGACACTGCTTGTCATGACATGCTACTTGTCCTGTGTGCAACTAAGTATTGAAGTTAATTCCATCATGGTTTCCCAAGAAGGTAGTCATCCAACATGTCTGTGTCTGTATAGAGCATAGCCAACCAGTGAGGGAGTGAGTTGTACATACACCCTGGAAAAGGTAAGCATGGTGTGTTTACACAGTTATTCTGCAGTTGCACACCACTCAAGCAGTGTGTACTGCGATGACACAATTACCCTGTGAAGAATGCTGACAAGAGGGAAGTCCACTGAATTGCTGGTGCCTGCCTACTACAACTGCTGGTCTCACCTCAACCACTCTCTCCTGGGATATCATGCTCTTACACTTTGCCTCCCACCAAAAGCAAAATGTTAGTACCAAATCCCACATGAGAAGCAAGCAACAGCCTGTTTGTTCATCCACATAGCTGCCCACTGTGAATGCGCATGTCTGAACATTTTAGTAACATTTGGAACCAACGACTTTCCAATTCTTTATACAGACATACTATGAAACACAATTCTGGCAAATTTAGCTTTTCAATTATAGACAAAATTCAGGGGGACAGATCTAATAAATCAGGCTGGCATGCTCTGCTTAATAAAAAAGAAAGCACTTGGATCATTAAACTGGGTGGATTGTTTTCTCCAGGTCTTAATGACCACTTATAAACTTAATTATGGAATTTATGCTTAATTAATGGGCTAATTAGATAGCTATTTATATACAGATTTGTATTGGTGTATTCGGTATTTGTCACTGAGGAAGGCATTTTTGCTGAAACCGGTTTGACTGTTTTAGTGTGCCACAATAAATCTTCCAGATTGACTAACTATTTTGGTGCTGGCCATTTTTTTGGAATTAATTGCTTGCTACCTTCATAATCACTATGATCTGCATGGTCTTTTTCGCACAAACACAATCAGCTATGTGGCACACCATGCAAACATGTGCACTGGGAATTAAAATATTCTTAAAACTAATGGGACACACACCCCTGTTGGCATCCACATCCAGTGGAAATATCAACATGAAAGGGATCTGTAAACATGGCTGATTCTTAACAAATTAACCTCATTTGCATACATATCCATGCTGACAGGCTGGTAACTACATGGTTCATGGCTGTATGACCTAGGCAGCACCACCAGTGCACCATCCTACAGACCTGATGCAATGTCCTATAATACATTTCTGACAAATATTATAAAATATTTATTATTGCTTTTTTTCTGTTTGTTTTCAATTCAGCATGTTTGCGTACTGCGGTGCATAGCACAAACACGCCAAAATAATTTAAAAAATAATTTATTTTTACATATCCCCTTGCATTTTCAGACAGCCACAATGCATTTTTCACACATCAATGTATGTGATCTAACCATTTCAGGGGAGTTATTTCAATATTTGCAGACATTTGCATTCCCTTCTTTCCGTGTACACTCTTGTATGTGGAAAATTGCTGTGCACACTACGGACACGGACACAGGGTCTACATTCATGCCTTTCTGCTTGTTAGATCTCTCCACCTGGGTTATTTGCGTAAGATTCACCTGCTTATGAGATAATTTGCATTTCATAGAACTCTCCTTGTTTGTGCCTGCTTGAGTGCCACTAAGCAGCACTTATTGAATCCTAAAATGGTTTGTGCTCATGTATGCATAGCACCGCAATGAATACACACACACACACACACACACACACACACACACACACACACACACACACACACACACACACACAAAATCATGTAGGCTTTAATAAATTCCCTGTTATGTGAATATTTCTGCACTGAATTTCAGAATCTAGTTTGTTTTTTGTTACTATGTTGCTTCCCTTCTGTATCTGAATATTTTTGTAACATGTCATAGTGTGTAGAGCTTTTCTGCCTGAGCTTCCACTGAAAATGGGCAATTATTGCCAAGTCGGACTTTCCCAGTAATCAAGTGTAAAATAAATAAAATAAATAAATAAATAAATGTGTGCATATGACATGTATGTGTGTGTTTGTGCATGTGTGTGTTTGTGTGTGTGTGTGTGTGTGTGTGTGTGTGTGTGTGTGTGTGTGTGTGTGTGTGTGTGTGTGTGTGTGTGTGTGTGTGCGCATGTATGTTTTCATGCATGTGTATGAATGCACATGTTTATGTGTGTGTGTGTGTGTGTGTGTGTGTGTGTGTGTGTGTGTGTGTGTGTGTGTGTGTGTGTGTGTGTGTGCGTGTGTGTGTGTGTGTGTGTGTGTGTTTGTGTTATTAAGGCTGAATTGTAATGAAGCAGATTAAAGAACACTATTAACCAGACAGGTACACTCTGAAGTAAAAGAAACGTTTCATAATACACTGAAAAAAGTTAATAAGGCACTGAACAACAGAACTTCTACTGTTTGATAATGATATAGATATTAGAAGTGCTGTACCATCTGGGAATATAACAAGCTTCATACATACGTTAACTTGGTTAGCTTGCACAGCCTGTACTCAATTTATCTACAAAGTGAAAAACAGAAAGCCTTCACAGCAAATTAATTCAGAATTGACTCATTGGGTGAGATATGATTCAGAAAGCTACAGCCTAATGGATTGTGTGATACTACATATAGAAACAAATGTTGCAGAAGCAGAATACATTGTATACACATGGCTTGTAAAACTGCATTGTGCCTGGAGATATAAACATGAGTCCTTACTGGACCAGTAAGAAGAAGATCTTGACTACTGTTTAGAAGCTTGTAGGAGTTTCTGCATAAGTAGTAAATTGTGACAATAGCCAGACTGATGTCTTACTCCAGATCCTCTGTAGATGTTTTATTTCATTTAATTCTTGCTTTATTCAGTTGTTAACCTGATAAGCCTACTATGCACTATGGCTTCATTTACAGAGTGTTCGAGAGCACTGTGTCCTTGTATAACGTGCTCAGGATTCTCTCAGCTTCAAGTAAAGACTGATAATATCTTACAGAGAACTACAGAATGAGTGCTCATTTGTCATACACTCTTGAATTATACTGTCCCAGTATTTTGAGACCATGCCTTCATTTTGCATGGACTATTGAGGCTTTGTTGAATACAGCCTTAAGTGATACCTGAACTGTGTAGATATTCATTACGCAACTTTATATTTTAATATACCTCTTTGGCTCATGAGCTAAAGATAGCAAAAACATAACTCCTTTGACAGAAATAAGTGTCTGATAACACAGAATTTCCTCTATAACGTTTATAAGCTAGCTGCCATATTCGATAGCTGAGATGCATGCTGCTACATTTTGAGGAAATAGTCTCACTTACAAAGGATCAGATAACATCTAGCTGCAAAAACATTTAGGAAAAGTGCAGTTTCCAAATCTAGATGAAAGAGTTGCAGTGACAACAGGTAGCTTCAGGGTGTTCATCTTTAACTGAGAATTCTGATGATTACAGCGGTAATCAATACATGCATGCATACATGTTCCAAGAGAATTTATGGAATGTTTTTTGAAGTAGTTGCACAAGGGCCTGTCTTACTTTGTATAAAATGGGTGATATTCTGCAAAAGTGACATGCTGCTCTTCAAAACATATTTGTAATGAAATATTGCATTTTGCTTGCTTGGGATGGAAAGCATAATGATAAACATCTAAACTTAAATACAACAGTAACAAAGCAAAAAATACTACCTTTTTATTTTAGCAGTAAGGCTACATTCTTGGGCCCTCATACTATGACAGCTGTGTCCTTATGTTATCACTAAGTATGCTACCTCCAGGCCTGCACAAATATAAATAAATGAAAATGTTAAAGAAAAAAA
>NC_056744.1:551709923-551749923 GCF_019279795.1 Protopterus annectens
ATCGAGGAACTCTTGCAAAATATTGGTACCATTCATTTAATGGGTTGATATAATAAGATTATTTTTTAACACATGCTTTGTTGGGTAACTCTGTAACTAAAATACAATGCATGGAATGCACATATACTGCTCAAAACTGCATTAGGGGGAATTAACAGCATGGCAACAAATACATTTCACTTATGTAGGCACCATATTATAACCACTGGATTGATTACTCTGATACCCAAAATTGAATGCAAAGAATTCAGCAAACAGTTGCATTTCTGAGAATCAAGAAATTTGATTAGAGAAAACTAAATGAATGTACAACAATTATAATTTTTCCCATCATATTCGTTTGGTATATCCAGTGATACAATAATGCTTTTAACATTGGTGATATCTGAATATTCAATACTCCTTAATGTTGTCAGATGACTAGTACAATTTCTCTCTTTGCATTCAAGACACTTTTTGATAAAACCACATTTATTTATCTATAACTTGTCCAATGGTCAGTTATCTCTACCTGTGTCACCTGATTGAGATTTACTTCATGACTCTCAAATTTATTCCCAGTGGACGTGAGAAACTTAATAGAAACTCATTTCTAAATTTGAAACTTCTTAAAATACCTATTTATGAACATTCAGTTCCATTTAGTTATATTGTTAAGAAAGAAAACATAGCTTCCTTTTGTTTCAAATACTCAAGATGGAAACACAATCCATTTCCTCTATCATTTGATCTTCCTATGTTTTTCACAATAGACAAAATCAGCTTAAAACTTTGGCTTGAATTTCACAAGAAAGTGGTATCATCTTGGAAGTATTCGGATAATGTTTTGAATAAATGGAAAAACCTCAGTGTGCTTTACTAAAAAAATACCTGAAGACCATAACTTGTTTGATGATTTTTAACTATTATTGTTTTATCTTTTTGTTAAAAACCCACACTGGGCAGCCGCAGTGGTGCAGCAGTTAGTGTTGGCACCTCACAGCAAGAGGTTCTCTGGTTCAATCTATGGCTGGGGTGCCTTCTGTGTGGAGTCTGCATGTCCTGCCTGTGGTCATGTGGGTTTCCTCTGGGTGCTCCGGTTTCCTCCCACATCCCAAAGATATGCTGTAGGTGGATTGGACTCTCTAAATTGGCCCTAGGCATGAGTGGATGCATGTGTGTGCCTTCTGTGGAAGGTTGGGTGCTGGGCTGGCAACTCAACAACGTAAAAACTCCACTACCAATCATGAGCAGACAGGTGATCTGCTGTGGTGACCCCTAATCGAGAAAAGCCAAAAGAAGAAGAAGAAGAAGTTAAAAACTCAAACTGATCTACTCTGTTAGATGGTCTGGTCTAGGTTTACTAGATATTTGGGAGTACTTGCACATTTGATCTCTGATTTTTTTTTTCTTTTTGGGAGGGTGACATTAATAAATATAATATTATTCCTTTTTTATTATTAGTGTAGCATTTTAAGTTAAAATAGGACTGTAATGTAGTAGTGAAGTGTAGTGAAATCTAACTTAAGAATTTTATAAATTTGTGACAAATGATGTATTTTTCATTGCATTAGTATTGATATTTATTAAAAAATTCCAATAATTTGGGGAAAAATTTCTTATCTAGGTTAAACATCTTATTAATTTCTGTGTTCACAAGGTCTCTAAATATTTGTAAAATTAACCAATTCTCAGAATCTTGATTGTATTTGGACCTTAAATTTTCAATAGTATATATATATATATATATATATATATATATATATATATATATATATATATATATATATATATATTCAATTTGAATCATTGAATGTTCAGAACATCAAAGTTCTGATCATCGAGACCAGAACATCGATGTTCAGAACATCAAAGGTTCAAAATGAAACAGAAAAATCTACAAAAAAAATCTCAAACACTACATTATGCAGGGGGGCTTTGCCCCCTGCACCCCCCACACCCTCCTACTTTAATATTCCATCTCCGAGATTGCACTGCAGTAAGGTAAGGGAAATCTCCCGTTTACCGCTATATGCCGTAGCGCTAAACGGGAGATTTCCTGTACCCTACCTGCAATGCCAACACTCAGATGGCACACACACAAAACATACAGGGCACCTTGCTGCCCTGCATACACACCCAACATTCCACAATCTCACTTACCTGGCACCTTCACTTTAAACCTTCGATGTTCCAAACATCGATGTTCTGGTCTCGATGATCAGAATGTCGATGTTCTGAACATTCATAGTTTCATAGTTTCATAGTTTAGTACTAGGCTATCTGCCCTGGGGCATTTGTAAGCCTAGCCATAGTGATGTGGCTTTTGCCACCCCATGAAATGGTACAAAAATGTACAGAATAAATTTAGAATACTGTGCCTCTGTCTAGTAGTGACACAATGAAGGTCCCCTTATATAATAGAATTAGTTTACTGTGCCCCTGTCTAGCAGTGACACAGATGTGACCCCTGGGGTAAACTTACGATCTCCCATCCACTCATCAAGATTTCTCTTGAAGAGAGTCAGTGAGGGGCTCTGCCTAATATGAACTGGGATCTTGTTCCAAAGCATGGGAAGCCTCTGGGTTATGAATCTATCCCTCCAGCATGTCCTATTCATACTTGTGCCGAGGTTTAAGTCTTTAGCTCTCATGGTCCTGATGGATTTGGATTTTTTGAGGTGGAGCATGTCCATCAGGTCCTGATTGGACATGGCCTTGTACGTCAGGCAGAGATCACCTCTGAGCAGGTGGTATGCTACTGAATAGAGCTGAAGTTTCTTTAGTCTGGCAGAATAAGACATATGTTGGAGACCCTTGATCCTCTTGGTGAGGTACTTTTGTGGTCTCTCCAGCTGTTGCCAATGCTGAGTGAGGTACATACCAAATGGGGCATTGTACTCAATCATGGGTCTGATGAGGGAGGAGTATAGGGGTACAAGACATCCTTGGATCTGTATGTGAATCCCTTCATGATGAGGTGTGCAAGGTAGAATGTTTTTCTAACCACTTTGGCAACGTGGGTGTCAAATGAGAGGTCGCTTATTTAAAGTGAACCCATATATATATATATATATATATATATATATATATATATATATATATATATACATATATATATATATATATATATATATATATATATATATATATATATATCCAGTGGTGAAATAATGCTTTTAACATTGGTGATATCTGAATTTTCAATACTCCTTAATGTTGTCAGATGACTTTAGTGCAATTTTTTGTCTCTTTGCATTCAAGATACTGTTTTGATAAAAACACATTTATTTATCTATAACTTGTCCAATGGTCAATTATCTCTATCTGTGTCACCTGATTGAGATTTACTTCATGAATCTCAAATTTATTCCCTGTGGATGTGAGAAACTTAATAGAAACTCAGTTCTAAATTTAAAAATTCTTAAAATACCTATTTATGAACATTCAAGTCCATTTAGTTATTTTGTTAAGAAACAAAAATTAGCTTCCCTTTGTTTCAAATACTCAAGATGGAAACACAATCCATTTCCTCTATTATTTGATCATCCTATGTTTTTCACTAAACATTGGTTATGAAAAGACAAAATCATCTTAAAACATTGGCTTGAATTCCACAAGAAAGTGGTATCATCTTGGAAGTATTCAGATAATGGTTTGAATAAATTGAAAAACCTCAGTGTGCTTTATTAAAAAAATAAATAAATAACTGAAGACCATAACTTGTTTGATGATTTTTAACTAGTATTTTTTTTATATTTTTGTTAATAACCCCTTTTGTGGGGGTGACATTAATAACTATAATATTGTTTTTTTTTATTATTAGTGCAGCATTTCAAGTTAAAATAGCACTGTAATGTAGTAGTTAACCAAGAGTCCGGGGCTTTGTTTTGTATCAGACCACTTAATTTTATTTATCTATTCAAAAAAAAAACTAAAATGTTCTTTATTTAGCCAATGTAAAGTGTTTGAAATTAACAGTCACAAGGAACTAAGGAACTAAATAACTGCTTTTCTTAAGCCTTTAGCCCAAGTATTTATAGCTGTTAAATCAAATATTACCTTGCACATCAGGAAGTTCACAAGAGTATTTGGGCTGACATCATTCTCCCCCCTCCCTTTCTCCTTTTCTCTCTCTCTCTGTCTGTACCTGCAGATTTTTTTTTTGTTTTAAAACAATAATCATAAACAAATCAATTATAAAACAAAACAGATAACTTACATAGGTTTACAACTGATCAGTCCATTAAAGTTATACATTTCAACAACAACTAGTATTTTTCAAGCAAGTCTTTAAGTTTCAGCCAACATTTGTATGAATATGTAATATCAGAAGTTCTCATCTTTATAATATGCAATTCACAACTGTAAACCATTTCTGCCATACTAATAAATTCAACACCAGGGGAGTAACTTTACTTTTCCAATTTTTAGTAATTACTTTTGTGGCTATAGCAAGAATGGACCAAAGAAGAAGCACTTGGGTTTTTGGAGTTATCTCAGGAATTAGAGCATTAAATAAAACTAAAGATTTAGAAATATTATGTCTATCTGACCATAGAGCTTGAAAGAAATTATTAGTTTCTTTCCAAAAAGGGGAGATTACTTCACATTCATATACCATGTTTGTCCAACCAGCTGTTATTTCAAAAATACATAACCAGCATTTAATTCAATCTAATTTATGCATAATTGTAATTTTGTTAGGAATGCCAAAAGTTCTGTGTAAGAATTTCCAAGTGAAAATTTCCAGTATAATGAAGATGTAGTTTTATCTGTAAATTTTAATATTATTTTCTTGTATTCTTCATAAAAGTCTTCATTGTTAATTTTTGAGGAGTACTGCCAAATGCAATTGTTTAAATATGTGAAATCTAACTTAAGAATTTTATAAATTTGTGACAAATATGATTTATTTTTCATTGCATTTGTATTGATATTTATTAAAAAATTCCAATAATTTGGGAACAATTTCTTATCTAGGTTACATATCTTATTAAGCTCTGTGTTCACAAAGTCTCTAAATATTTGTAAAATTAACCAATTCTTAGAATCTTGATTGCATTTGGACCTTAAATTTTCAATAGTATATATATATATATATATATATATATATATATATATATATATATATATATCAGTACCATTTAATAATTGATGCCGATAAATTATGTTAATTTGTTGTTTCAATGCTAGCATTTTGTTGAAGTTATGAGTTTCTAAGCAGTCGTTTCTATATACAATTGGAAACATAGACAATATTATGTCTTTAACACAATGGTTAGAATATGTGTACTTTTGGAAAAAGGAAATGATGTTATTTAAATAGGGAATTTGAGAAGAGGGGATAATTCCATTTACGCAAAAATCTTTTAATAACCAGATAAAACTATTAGGAACTAATTGTTTTTGACTGGTTGTGACATATTTATTATTTACTACTATTTCTTCATGTATTTTTTTTTCCATTTTGAATAATAAAATGAATTTATCCACAGTGCTATAACTTTTACAATTGTTGAAACAGCATATAATTGAATATCAGAGAAATGTATTCCATCATTATCCTGACCTTTTCTTTGCCAATTAAAGGAAACTCGTGGTTTATTAGAATGCCAAGAAATTTAAGTAGAACATTATTTATCTTCTTCTTCAATATTTTTGGTGGAGATAGTACTAAAAATTGCTAAGACAAACATTATTTTAGGAAGGATCACCATCTTAATAAGCATTAGTCATTATTTCATGGTAAAGAAGAATTTGTTCAAATTTGTGACTAAACTTAAAATTTTATCAACAACCTGTTGAAAGCTTATTTGTATAATTTCTTAACTATTAGACATAATGGTTGCACCAAGGTATTTCATTTGCTTGCTATTCCAGTTGAAGTTAGAATATTTTTAATATGACTTTTTTTTATTAATCAATCATGTACTTGTTTTGTTATAATTAAATCTTAAATTCAAGATTTCTTCAAACTGACTCATAGAACTAATTATACGTTCTAATGAATTCTTTATATTTTCTATTGTGGATAAAATATCATCAGCAAAAAGTTGAAAGTCTAGTTCAAACTCTTCTTCCATTTTGTAAATACCATTAATGTTGTCATTGGATGTAATACTATTAGCAAGGTAAAGGTGATAATGGACAGCCTTTTTTGTTCCATTTTGCAACTTAAAGGAATTACAAAGAAAATAACCTATTTTAACATAATCACTATAATTATTGCATAACTTAGAAATGAATGCAATAAACTCTGGTAAGAAATTATGCACTTTAAGTGTTTTAAACAGGTACAACAATTAACTTATCTAAATTGAGACTAATGATAGAAAGTTATTTTTTGTTTTTATTTGCATAGTCTATTAATGTATATATATTCTTATTATATTAATCTGTACTTTTCTATTTAATAATAAACCCAGTCTGATCATTGTTAATTAGTTCATGTATAGGTAGGTTAATTCTGTTAGCTAAAATGGGCATGATCATCTTATAGTTCACATTTAAAAGTGAAATGAGTCTGTATGATGAGCACTTTGAAGGATGCTTATCTCATTTTAAAAAAGGTAATATAAGAGAATATTGTCATGATGGGGGTACTTTAGCAGTTGTTTTTATTTCACTATATACCTTATCTAATATTTTAACTGCATCATCCTGTAGTATTTTATATATTTCTGGTATATGCCCATCTAAGCCAGGTGCCTTTTTAACTTGTTTTATTTGATGTTTTATTTCTGTTAAAGGGACTGGTTTCTCATTTTTTTATTTGTTCACTTGTTATTTTATTATTTATATTTCCCCTATAAAAGTTTTAACTATATCATCATTATCTAGGTTATTTATATTATTATATATTTTCACAAATATTTTAAAGGTCTCAATAATACCTTTAATATCTGTTCTTCTTTCTTTTTTTATTTATATGTGCTATAGTTTATTTGATATGATTTAGTTTATTCATTTTCTTTGATATAAGAGCAAGTTTATGCAACATTAAAGGGTTTATTGAATATGCCTGAAGTTCAAATCTTCCAGATTTATAGAAACTTTATGATTTAGAATTTCCACATATTTTGCATTTTTTTAAGTTTAGACTAACTGATAATGTCATTTCATTTAGATTTAACTTTATTGTGTCTATTTTATCCTGTAGTATATTCAGTTCTTTGTCCCATTACCTTGTTTTATTATTACACCAGCTTTTAACTCTTCCATTTAAGTAAGCCTTTAGTGAATCCTTCAGGGCAATGTCAGATACTTCATGTTTATTTATAGGACATTTTTGATCTTTTTAACATATCAATCCTTGAATCCTTTATTTTAATAATGTATGTTGATAATCTCCTGTGATGCATCAAATACTTGGATTTTAAAATAATATTAAAGATTATAGCATTATGGTCCAATAATGGACACAAAACTATTGAAACTTCTCTGATATGTGATAATAGATTGTTTGTATTTTTAAGAATGAATGAGGGTGGTCATGTGATTAGAAGGAGGGACTATTTATATGGAGTTTCCTGATGGCTTTTTGTATCTGAAGAAGTTTGAGTGAAATCACAGATGAAAAATGCTTAATTAAATTAGTTTATTGATAAATTGAAATGAGGTTGTTTTCTTTAGCTCATATATATCCTTTAAATTAATCAGATTTACAAAAGTAGTTAAGTGTTTGGCTGAAGATGTGATACTAAGCTTTCTGTCTGCAGTAGAATCATTGTTTGATAAAATACAATTAAAATCACCAGCTACTATAACTTCACATTTCATGTAATAGGCTACAGTGTCTAAGTAATTGTTTGAATCTTTAGCTGTAACCTCTGGAATCCAGTAAGAGTTCACCAATGAATATAGTTTTTATGTTCCACTCAGTTATAACAATGCTTAGCATACCCTTTTTATCAACATAGGCATATTTTACTATAGTAATTACTGGTGAGTCCTTCCATAAAATGAGGGTGCCTCTTCTTTTAGCTTGAAAGCCAGAACCTGCTAAATCTAAATAATTCTTTAAAGATTTTTTTTTACACATTTATTAAGTAAATATGTTTCCTGTAGAAATGCTATTTGAACTTTGTGTGATTGCAAGTATTTGAACAGACTTCCCCTCTTTAATGGATTATTCAATTTATGTAAGAAAGAAACAAAAACACAGCTATAATGAAATCACTTTTATGTATAGAACTTATCATATACTTTATATATAGCAATATGAAATCTTCAGCTATGGACAACATTTTGACACATAAAAAAAAAAACTAATGCTATAACCCAAAAACATTCTACCATGGAATAACACATTCCTAGTTTGCTTAAAAAGATGAACAATCTTTCTAACTCTCCATGAGACTAATAACACACAGTTCATGCTTCTGATTCATATTGTGTCCCATACTTTTAGTATATATCATCTTAAAAAAGCCCATCAATGAGTTATTATGAATAATAAAAGTTATGAAGGTGTTCAGAATCTTTATTATAAGTTGACCAAACTAAATATCTCTAGAAAGTTCTTTCCCTGCACATCACAATATCTCCCTGGTCTACCATAGGGAGGAAGTCAGCTAATTCCATATTTATTAACTTATAAGTCAGATGACTTATATTTTTTTCTGTTTTATTTACTATGTGTAAAGTTGTTCATAGGATCATAAGTTCACAAATTAGTGCTAGGCTAACTGCCTTTGTGGGCTATTCCAAGCCCAGCCAATTACACCATGTGAGAATCAAACCTTGTACCTTGTGCCTATAACCATGCCAACCTACCACCCTTTTAGGCATATTTATAATCTTTAACTATATAGTACACATTTACTTATTCTGATCTCTATCTATTTCTGTTATGTCTTACACTATTAATATATTCCTAAGTTTACATTTTAGCATTAATCCTAGTGTAGAAATATATATACCCCTTCTGGAAGGGGACTCCTTATTTTTGCTGGAAACGAGAGTCGTGCTTTAATATTGGTTTTCTTTAAGTTTTGACAAGTGCCACACATGTTTTTCTCTTTGGCATCATTAATGTTGAATATTTTTTTTCAAATATTTAAGCATTTTCTTTAATTTTAACTGCATAATTAGTTCATGTAGCTTTTAAGACTAAAACCTTATCTTGACTTAAGAAAAGGCTTACAATCACTGACCTTGGTGAAGGTGTTTTTTAAATGTGAGGTGGAAAGTGATCTATGTGCCCTTTGAATGCCAAAGGAAAAAGATTCATGCAGGTTCAAAGTTTTAGGTAGCTAGGTATTAAGGAATTGAATCATACTGACTCCCTCTTCTTTTTCAGGAATCCCATAAATCCTGATGTTATTCCTTTTAGATCTGTTCTCTAAGTCTTCTACAAGTTGTTTTGTTTCAGAAGAAATTCAGTGTTATTCTCATTTTCAAGTAATCTTCCATCAAAATCAGACATTGCCGCTTCTATACTCGAGATTTGTGAAGATTTTTGTTTAAGAGATTCATTCAGCACTTCAACTTCTTTTTTGCATTCCTCTTTAAAAGTTTCCATTTTGTTTCCTAATTTATCTATCTTTACAAATAACTCACTGTTGCTACTTAGTATAGCCTCTATGTCTTTTTTTTCATTGTAATGTCCTGTACACTGGGGTGAGAGTGGCTCATTCTGAGACAATTAGTTCTTTCTAGTTTTCTTGAAAGGAAAAAACAATTAAAAGAATTACAAACTTGTTTTTTTTTTTTTTGATTAAATCTTTCAGCAGATGTTTAACTATACATCCATCAAGGTTTGAAATGTTCTATTTGAGTTTTTAGTAAAAATCCTGTCAGAGATGTTAAAATGAAGCAGAGCTAAAAACAGTGCTGCTAACAGCTCACCATCTAGGCCACCGTCAGCAGAGTTCTCAATGTGTTTGCTGTACTCTTGTATAGCAATAAAAAAATTATATACTCACCATAGCATTCCATCTGTGTTGCTGATCTTCATTTATCTATGACCTGTGTGTTCAGCTCTGAAATTGTAACCAACTTGGTCATACTACAGCCTGCGAGGACCAAAACCTCTCAAACTTTTTTTTCTATCAATAATGCTTCTCTCCATTTTACCTCAGATCGAGTTTGCTGATTGACAGACAGAAAAGATATGTATCCTGAAAGTACTTTTTTGGGGATCCTATCTGGTAAAGGATAATTAAAAGTATTGCAAATAAGGACACAGCTCATTCCACCAAGAGGTATCAAATGATGGGTGTTGGGAAGGGAGTCAAGGATAAATGAAGATCGACAACACAGATGGAACATTATGGTGAGTACATAATTTCTTTATCTGATGTTGTTAACATTAATTTATTCCTTGATCTGTGGAACAGAGTCCTCAACTTCATTGTACCTTGGGTGGATTCATGGAAGTATATTCCTGAGCACCACAGAACCAAAGGACACTCTTCCCCTGGAGGCCAAATCTAATTTGTAATGAGTAATAAAGGAATGTGGGGTAGTCTAGGTTGCTGCTGCACAAATGTCATCCAAGGAAGCTCTGGAGTGAAATACTGTTGAAGTGGCTATTGCTCTGATAGAGCGTGCCTTAACAGGTCCAGGTAATTTAACATTTTTTTTTTGGTGTATATGAAGGATATGCAGTCTTTCAACCATTTATAAAGCATAACTTTGGATACTGGTCTACCTAGTCTAGTACTAGCAAAGCAATAAACAGTTGATCAGATTTTCTGATAGGTTTTGTTTTATGAAAGTAGAAACACAATTGTCTGTGGACATCTAATAAGTGCAGACAATATTCATTTTTATTTGAAAAATTTGGAAAGAAGACTGGTAAATTTATAGTCTGATTAATATTTGTCTCAGAAACAGCCTTTGGTAGAAGGGATGGATTGGTCCTTAAAGAAATCCTATATGGGTGAAAAGTCAAATATGGTGATTTACAAGATTGTGCCTGAATCTCAGAAATTCTTCTAGCAGAGGTAATAGCTATTAATAAAGCTGTTTCCCAAGACAAGTACTTTAGCTAACCAGTGGCTGCAGGCTCAAAAGGGGGTATATCAAAGTCTGAAGAACCAAACTGAGGTCCCATGGAACATATGGGTCTTTATAAGGAGGCCTCGGCATCAAGGTTCATTTCAAAAAGGCCTTGCAAAGTTTATAATACATTGATGAGGTATACTGTAACACACTGTGAAAGTTTGAAATGGCAGCTAGTTGAATCCAGATGGTAGAGGCAGAAGCTCCTTCTCCAAAAAGCAAGGTCAAAGACTCTAAAATTTTTGTGATGGGGCTAAGAAAGGATCAATATTATTATGAGCCCAACACAAGAATTTTTTCTATTTGCTACAATAAAGTTTTCTAATGGAGGGTTTGTCCAAGGCCAAAATAATCTTACAGACTGGAGAAGACATAATGTTATTCCTGGGAATCAATGGAAATGGAGATGCCAAGCTGTGAGATTTAGGTTTTGAAGGCTCTGGTGAACTAATCCCTCTAGTTGGGATAGGACATCTGAAGCTGGGCCCAGAGTCCATGGTTGCTGAATCAGATGAGACCAGAGAAAGGTGAACCAAATTTGTTGAGACCAGAATGGGAGAATGAGGATTACTTTGTTCTTCAACCTGATTGCTTTCTTCAGAAATTTAGGAATTAACGGTATTGGTGAAAAGGTGTATAGAAGTCATGAGGGCCAATCATTAAAGAGAGCATCTCTCGAGGACTCCGCCAAGGGGGTACATGGCAAAGTAGCTGCCACACTTGTTGTTTAGGGGTGAAGCAAAGAGGTCAAAGCAAGACTTGCCCCAGTGGGGAAGAATCATTTGTGCCACTTTCTGGTTGACAGACAACCCATAAGGTATGAGGATGCCTTTGCTCAGCTTGTCTGCTATCACATTGGAAATCCATGGGATGTGTGCTGCTATTAGAAAGTGGTTGGAGGAGATTGCCCACTCCCAAACTTTGAGTGCTTCTTGACAAATGATATGACTTGGTTCCCCCCTGTTTGGTGATGTACCAGATGACTGACATGTTGCTGTCTGGATTTAAATTGTCCCTGGAGGAAGAACAGCTTGAAAGGTCTGCAATGCTAAGAGCATTGCCATCATCTCTAGGACATCAATATGCAAGCTGGCCTCTGTAAGTGACCAAGATCCTTGGATTATCTTGCTCAGATAATGACCACCCACCCATTCTGGGAGGCATCCATGATCACTATATATTGGGTTGAGGTTGTGTGAAAGGCCATCCCTACAAAATATCTGTGGAGTATATTCACGAGAGAAGATCCCTTTTGCAAAGCTTGGTCACTAAAATATGATGTGATATCAGTCAATGAAGAATGGACAACTGGGATGCAAGACACCATTATAGAATCCTCATGTGGAATCTTGCTAGAGGTCCCAAAGTAATGGTCACTGTCATAGAGCCTAGGGCCTGCATTACCAGATGTGCAGGTACTGTCTTGCTGATGATGATTCTCCTGACTTGAAATCTAATCTTTTCTAAATGGGGAAAGGGAAGGGAGGTTATGCAATGTTTGTATTGAGAATTTGCCCCTATAAATTTCAAATTCTGTGTTCAGATCAGATGAGATTTCTTGCGGTTCATTGTGATTCCGAGACAGCCACAAGTGTGAAGGACATGGTATTTTGATTTTTCTAAGATATGCTTGGTGGGATCAGTGATGAGCCAGTCATCTAAATAAGGAAACACTCAGTGTCCATGTAGTCTCAAGTGAGACACTACCACTACCATGCATTTGGTGAGCACCCTGGGGGCTGTGGTGAGACCAAAGGACAGGGCACTGAATTGGTAGTGACAATCTCCCAGCTGGAAGGGGACAAAACTCCTAGAGTGCTTGTCCATTTTGATGTGGTAATACTCCTCCTGGAGATCTATTGAGCACATCCAATCATCCTTCCCGTAAAAGGGAAGGATGGACTGAACCGTGACCATCCAGAATTTTGTTCGTTGAACAGATGTGTTCAAAACACTGAAATCCAAAATTGGTCTCCAGTCCCCTGTCTTCTTTGGCAATAAAAAGAATTTTGAGTAAATTCTGGATTATTTCTGGTCTGGGGAGGACATGTTGAATGACTCTTTTGTTCTGGCAGTTTTTTGATTTTTCAAACTGCTGGTTTCATCTGACTAGGTGGAACATCTGGGATCCTTTTGAATTTTTTGGGAAGGATGTGAAAGGGGATGGTGTATCCTATGGTAATAATCCTTTGCACACAGACATTTGTAGTTATTTGTAGCCAGGCATGCTGGTGTAAGGATAATTCCCCCGACTACTTCCATAGGCAAGCAATCAGGCCTCCTTACAGGAACACTGGTAGGGTTTGGTCGAGAAAGAGTCTCTGGAACCCTGATTTTGTGGCAACTTCTGCCACATGGATGGTGTCTTCCATTAAAACTCGCCCCTCTGGCCCTGGGGAGCTGCTACCCTGTGTGTCCTGGAAAGGCTCTTGCAACTTTCAGAACCACATTTGTCCACTCCCCTGGTTCCTTACAGAAGGACCATTGATGAGTAGTAAAATGTATGCCACTGCAGAAAGGATCTTCCCATCTTTCTCACACCAGGACAAGGTCTCACAAACTTGGGACAAAAAGAGAAGATCCGTTAAAAGGTGCGTTGACTAATGAAGACATGAATGGCTCTGCAAATTTGTATAAATGCATTCAGACATGTCTCCTTATGGCTACGCTGGAACCCACTGCTCTGGATGTCCCTTAGGCTGCATGTGCTATGAGTCTCATGGAGGAGTTCAATATGGACTTGAGGATGGCCAGCTGAGAAGCAAACATTTCTTGGACTTCTTCAGATATGGCTTCTACAAAATTATTTGACGACTCCTTAATCAGATTCCTTTGGAGTCTAGTGGAATTTGCCATAAAGTTCAATGACTGTAGAGCAAAGGTCGATGAAGTGTATACCCGCTTCCTGAACCTATCCATCACCCGAGACTCTTAATTAGGAAAATGGATCATGTAAGTTCCTTAAATGGTTCTTTCTTTGTGGCTGCCACAACCACCATGGCATCTACTGCTAACATTTTATCCCAAAATTGAAAATCTTCAGGAGCTGAGATAATTTTATCTGGCTTTTTAGAGATCAGCTCTATGGAATCCGGAAACTTCCATGCCCGCTGTGTGATCAGATTGATGAGGTCATCAGCTGTTGGAGTTTCCCAAGAAGCAGATGGGTGAGAGCCCAAAGCTTGCAGGTATATTGACTTCTCTGGGGAAAGATGATGGGACTTCCAGCAACCCCTCTCTTTAAGGATCTCAAGGATGTCTCCAAAGGAGACATCTTCAGGGGGTGACCTAAGGGATCCCTCCCCTCAATCATAGTCCGTATCCTCAGTGATGGATTCTTCCAGGGAATCAAAGTGCTCCCTCTTGCACTTTCTCTTATGAGAAATTTCTTCATTGGGAAAATCTGAAGATGTGTCAGAAGAGGATAAAGCCTGGGCAGGTGTTCCCTGAAGTTTCGGCCCTCACTCTCCCAGTGCAGAGGCTGGTTGAAAGTCAGAATGAGAGGAAGGGTCAGTGATTAACTTTGATTGAGATGCAGATGACTGGGTGGCCCCCAAGGACAAAGTCCTCTCCATTGCCTAGAAGGCAGCTCCCCAGAAGAGGGAAGAGAGCCCAGAACTGAGAATGAGAGCCTCAGAGCCAAGGTCACTCCCCACTCCCAGGAGACAGCCCTGGATGCTGAAGCCAGAGGGAATCTCACATGTACCAAGAACCTGAGGTGCATGGATGGCTCTGAAAAAGCTGGAGACAAAACCTGCCCCTCAGAACTGACAGAGGGACCACCACCTTGGGAGCCCTCTGATTCCGAGAGGACTGAAGAGCTCAGGATAGTAGTTGGTCCCAGAGAAAAGGATCAGGCCAGAGCTAAAACAGTTGGTGCTGGAGTCTCCAAAAACACAGATAGGGTCAGGGGAGGAAGATTTGGTGGAGTCATGGCAAAAGTAGTTCCTGAACTGGAGGTAGTCGGAATGGAGGACATAGAATGCAATCCTATCACAGTAAGAACCTGATCCACTAGCACCAGCATGTCCAGTTCTGATAAGCTCTTGTGGAGTGAACTGATTGGGTGGATGGAGATATAGGTCTCTCCATAAAAGGAATAGGCAAATGTCCCACATAGGGGTCTACAGATGGGGAATAATGTGTTCTTGGAAACATCAATGCTGGTTCTTCAAGAATTATTGCTAGAACTGTAGGTGTCAGTGCAGATATAGGTTAATAGATTCATAGGTGCATAATCGGCTAATGGCCCTGGAGCCTTTACAAGCCTAGCCCATAGAAGTGTCTGGCATTGTGCCACCTGGCATTAGTTCCCAGTGCCTTTATCAAGTAGAGCCACTGGAGTGATCACTGGGGTGACCTTTCTGTTTCCCATCCACTCATCAAGATTTCTCTTGAAGAGAGCCAGTAAGATGCTCTGCTTGACAGGTATGGGAAGTTTATTCCAGAGTATGGGCAATCTCTGGGTTATGAACCTGTCCCTCCAGCATGTTCTGTTGATTGCAGTAATGAGGTTGAGGTCTCTGGAGCGTGTGGCACAGAGGGATTGGTATTTATTTAGATGTAGCATTTCTAAAAGGACTGGGTCAGACATGGCTTTGTAAGTCAAGCAGAGATCACCTCTTAGTAGATGATATGAGACAGAGAATAGCTGGTGTTTTTTGTCTGTCCATGTAGGACATGTGTTTAAGGCCTAGGATCATCTTTGTGAAGTACTTTTGTAGCCTCTCCAGCTGCTGCTGGTGTTTAGTGAGGTACATGCCAAATGGGGCATTATACTCTATGATTGGTCTAATGAGGGAAGAGTAGAGAGAAATGATGACCTCTTTCTTCATGGATAAAAAACCCTTGGCAATGAGATGTATTAAATCGAAGGACTTTCTGGCCACAGAGGTAATGTAGCGGTCGAAGGAGATGTTGCTGTCAAACTATATCCCCAGATCTCTTATAACACCTTCAGTGTTCAGTGGGCTCACATCAATGTGATAATTAGTGGGAACTGAGTTTTTCCTAAAGGGGATGATGACACATTTTTTGGCATTAAGCTTAAGGCCATGGTTTTGACACCAGTCAATTGTCTCAGTGAGGCCTTTCTGTAGGATGTCTGCATCACTTGGGGAGTTAATAATGGCTCTCAGCTTGCAGTCATCTGCAAACTTGGTCAGCCAGAGTCCCTCCATGTTGGACTTTTGAGAAGTAGATGCCAAACAGGAGAGGACACAGGACTGATCCCAGCGGGACTACACTCATGACTGGTTGACATTCTGACTTGGAGTCTGCTACTTTCACACTGTGGGTTCTAGCTGTGAGCCAATTTGCAACCCAGCTAATGATATATGGGTTGATGCCTAGTTTGGTGAGTTTATCAATATTTCCTGAGTGAGGAATGGTATCAAAGGCCTTGGCCAAATTAAGACAGGCTGAATGAACTGTCTTACCTTCATCCACAGCTCTGCTGACTGACTCAAATAAGTCAACCGGGTTGAGCAGGCATGGTCTATCTTTCACAAAACCAAATTGCGTGGGATCTAGATTTTGTAGATTTCCTATATCCTTGTTAATTAGGTCCATGATGATGCGCTCCATAGCTTTACATATCAAATGCATCAGGCTAATCCAGCAATAATTTCCAGGGTCTGTAGTTGCTCCTCCTTTATGGAGAGGGATGACTGCATCAGTGTGCCATTCAGTAGTAATAAAGCCTGAGGAGAGGCTGTGAGTGAACAGGGCACACAGATGTGGTGCCAGTTCACTTTGTAATTCATGTAGAATACAGCCAGGGATATTGTTGGGTCCCATGGAAGCAGTATTCTTGGCCTTGGACAATGCAGCTTTAACCTGTGTTTCAGTAATGCTGAATGCCTGCCATTCATCCGGTATTGAGAGTGGTCCTTTGGGGGTGAGGGGTAAAGTTTGCACTGATTCTGTTGGCCAATATGTTGGCAATATCTGTTTGCTCAGTATAGGAGGTACTATTGTGCAGTAACTCAGAGCAAATCTGGGTATTGCTGTGGAGATTCTTGATATAACTATAGAAAGCTTTGTTGTTGTTTTTAGTGTCAGCCGCAATTCTGCCTTCATAGCTGGCTTTGGAGGGATCTCAACTTTTTGTTGAGGCTGATAAGGGAATTTTTCCAGTCATGGGACTTCACATTTTTCTTCAACAGTTTCTGCTTTCTGTTGTTGAGTTTATTAATGGCAGTGGACCACCAGATTGGCTTCCTTTTTTTGGAGGAGAGTGTCTTGGTTCTATTGGGTATGGCTAGTTCCATGCATTTATGTACGTGCTCATACATATGCATTGGTGTATGATTTGGCAGTCATGCATCTATTTTCCATTGGCATGGCTGCCATGAAATTAGCCACTCCTGTTTTAGGAGTCCAAAGTCAGCTTTGGAGAAGTTTTTCATGACAGATACCGTTGCGAGAGGTGTGGGTGAGATGTGGATTTCCATGGTTATTAGTTTGTGGTCGGATCTAACTAGGGAAGAATTGACTACTGGTGTAGAGCAATGGTTGCCCATGTTAGTAATAACCAGGTCAAGGATGTTGCTTCCTCTAGTGGGGGTAAGAATCAGCTGGTTCAGGGCATTGTAATTGATGAATTCCAGGAAGCGTTGGGCCAGTGTATTGGTGCATGAGTAGTTTTCCCAGTTGATGGAGGGGTAGTTGAAGTGAGTGTTGGGTTGGATCTTAACAGTTTCCAAGGTGTTTAGGAATGTTGAGTGAGAGTCTTGGGACATGGTTGGGGACCTATATCAGCCTATGACCTGAGTCGCCGTCTTACCAAATGTTAGTTGTACCTGGAGTATCTCAGATGCATTATGCTGGGCTACTAGTCTGGAGATGTGCATATCCTTTATGAATATCGAGACACCACTGTCTTTGGAGCTTTGATCCATGTTCTGGAACCGAAAGGTGTGGAATGAGTTATAGCCTGGTAGCACAGGGGTGCTTTCTGCTGCTTTAAACCAGGTCTCCGTTACAGCACAAATGTTGATGTTCTCCATTTTGAGGAGTGCTTCGAGCGAATGCATCTTGAGATTTAGACTTCTAGCAATGAGCAGCATGTCCCTCACATTGCATTTATTTATAGCTGTTACGGTGGTAATTTGGCCTTTGGAACACCAGCTAAAAAAGGCACTATAGGGGTGGCAAGAGCCTTAGCCAGTACTCAAAAACTCAGAGGTGACAGATGCAGGCCATCTCTGGCAAAGCATCGAAGTCTGTCAGTCATGTCATCCCAAACAGACAGATACTGGATCCCCTTAGAATGACTCCAGAAACTTAGCCAATTGTTGAAGTCAATCATTTTCTGTTTATACTGTGGCATCATTCTGGGCAAAGGAAGGATGTAGCTCAGGGGTAGGGTCATACCTGCCTGGGCAACATAATCTGAGAGCTTCACCATGCCTCTTTTCATGTAGTCCAGGGAAGTGCGTCTCAGGTCATTCATGCCCACATGGACAATGACAGAGTCACATTTGTACTTGTGGAGTAACCTGAGTGCATGTGTTATGTGTCAGATTCTGGCACCTGATAGACAGCGAATGTTACTTTCACCTTATTCAACCTAGTGAGTGGGGCATCAGTGTGCCTCACTATTGAGTCACCTATAATTATTGTATTGGGCAAGCTGTTTTGCCTTAGAGGCTTAGGTTGAGGGGCACACTGTGTAGGTGAGCTATGTGTCCTGTGGTTTGTGTTTTGAGCAAGCTGTTTTGCCTTAGAGGCTTAGATTGAGGGGCACACTGTGTAGGTGAGCTATGTGTCTTGTGTTTTGTGTTTTGTTGTGGTGGCTGAGTTTGTTTCTGCCTTGGAGGTCTCTGCTGTTTGGGTAGATTTCTCTTGAGACCCTCCATGAAGGTGGGTGTGTGGTTTGAGTTTTTATGTGAGGGCTGTGATGTTGGGTGTTCTGGAGGCTATGTGTTCCATGTGGTGTGGTGCAGGTGTTGACCTTCTCCTCTTGACCAGCTATTCTGGTCTTGGCTGGAGAGTGCATGGCTTCCAATTTGGAGATCTAAATGCATCTCTCACAAGTCTGAGTGTTGGGAGGTAAGAGGAGAGGGTTGTCTATGTACATGAGGCAGTTGCTACACTGCCTCAGAATGCCCAAGTTCACCAGGTAAATAGGAGAAAGCACGGGAAACTGACCTTTAGACATGCCAGGAGGGATTGTCATCATTACTAAGTGCTGGATCTGTTTCCTTATAGGACGTCTAGTGCTGATTTCATAGGTTAGTACTAAGCTAACTGCCCTTGCGAGCCATTGTAAGCCTAGCCAATTATCCCTTGTGAGACTCAAACCCTGCACCTTGTGTTTGTAAGGCAAACACCTTAACCATTAGGCCACCCTCCCAACAAAATTCCTCTGTCAGTCTCAAACCCAGGACCTTGAAAACAGTAGTCTGCATGACTTACCACTAAGCCATGACTGATATATGCACTTGTGTGTACTACAATAATTGCTACAAAAAGCCTGATAAAGTGCTAGGTAAATAAGCTAATTAAAGTGCAAGAGAGAAGACATCTAGTAAGATCTTAAGGGAAAAAATGAAGAGCAGACTTTCTGGCACCGGTAATATACTTTAAATGCAGTGCAAGCTAGCACATTTGAGTGTGTAGAAATATTAAAACAAATACAGTTAAAAAAATGCAGTTAAATGAAAAAAACGACTATATAGTGGATGGAATCAAAGTTATTGGTTACAAAGCCTTGTTCTGTTTTAGTAATGTCTGCTCCATTGCTAACAGAGAGACTATAACAGTTAAATAACTAGGAAATTTTCAAAATATAATTGTACTTAGCTCGAGAGATTTGGTGACGCATCTGACACTGGAAGTGGCAAACGAGATCTGAGGTAAAATAGAGAGGTGCATTATGGGTAGAGAAAAAACCTTGAGAGTTTTTGGTTCTTGCGGGCTGTAGTATGGCTGAGTCAGTTCTGATTTCAGAACTGAACACACAGGTAAAGGAATAAATGAAAACTGACAACATTAAAGTTTCTCTTTCATTCAGGACTGCAGCCTCTCTAACTCTTCAGAGTTCTGTCCTCTTCCTATACACAAAACATGAAGAATCTAGATAGTAATTTGTAAACCAAGAGGATAGGAATTCTACATCTCCATGGGGCAGTAGCCTGTGTAGACCTCTAGTGGGCAGCTGTTGCCTATTACTTGCTCTAGAGGTGGTTTATCTTCATGCTTCAGATTGCATTTCTACTTCAGGCTTTCTGATTTACCCTTTTCTGCAGTCAGCAGTGTATTTTCCTGTCTCATTCACTTTGCCACATGATCTCTGTAGTGCAGTAAAAATGTTTCCACCAATCTGGTTGGGCTTTTAGCCTGAAGCACCCCATCTGCATTTACATGACTGCAGCAGGATGGTGCCGAATCATGAAGTTAAAAGGATGGATGATCAATGCCCATCTGGACAGTTTTTGCTGTTCAGTCATTGCTGAAGATCATGAACAATAATTAGCACTAAGTTCCTTCCCAGCAAATAGTACTTCAGGGTGTTGAGAGTCTGTTTCATGGCAAGGCATTTTTTTGTCATTAGCCAAATAATGCCTCTCAAATTTGCTGACTTCTAATTATGTAACAGGTGGAGTGGCTCTCTAGATATTTAATGTTGCATATATTTAACCCTATGCCTACCTCAGAGACATTTGTTTACCATAATTGTTGCTTTGAAAAATCTGAGACTATTAGCATTTTAGTTGCTTACAGGCTTGTGCTCCTTCAACTATGCATTTAACCTTGAAGTTAGCCTTATCATTTATTCAAGTCAGTTATGGAACAAAAGTAGTAACAATGTTTGGAATGTATTTATGATAACAGCTGGCCAGGGGTATAAGAGCCTTAATGTGTTTGGAGATGGTGAGTATGAGTAAGTCTTACACTGCTTTAACTTTCTTAGGATGTGGCTTCATTGTCATTCAGCCTAGTACAAGCAGTTATCTTCCACCAGGCCCAACCTACTAAACTTGTTTGGTTTACCAGTAAACTCAACTTTATGCAGGGAAGCTAATACTAAATAAACTTTAGAGAGATGGCTTTTCCAGTCTTTAGGAAATGTTACCGCAATATTCTTGTAGGTTGCTTAATAAATGGCATGGATTCTAGGAATTTTGTCCATCATCTTCTAAAATGTTGCAGATGATCTGTGAATTCCAAAAGGCAGGAATCTGTAATGAAAGAATCCATATGCTATGGACAATATATTTTCCTTATTATCTGTTGCTAGTATAAATTGGCAATATCTTTTGATTAGGTCCAAAGAAGACAGACACTTAGCTTATTTCTTAAAGAACATTTTATTTTATGTTTTGAGAACATCTACATTTTTTGTTTTCTTCTCTGAGCAATCTGTTTTGCCTGGTGAATTGGGTATCCTTGATTTAAAGGATGGTGTGTGATATTTGAAAGGTAGAAAAATTACTGCAGGTCTTGGCTAACTTTTAACACTTGGGTGTCAGTTTTAACTTGTTTTTCATTGATTATTGTGTTTCTCTGAGTGATAATTACACAGACTGCAGCTTGGCCTTGTCTTCTGATAAGACTCGATACCTGCAATATGTTGTAAGTGTTTAACATTCTGGTGACGATTTTTCCCACCTGCCGTCCCAGTCCTTGTTGTGCTTTTTAAACTTGGTGGCTGCTGAGCTGTCTGCCCCTGCAATAAATTTTACTTTGAATGCTCCTACAAATCACATGTCATCTACTCATTCTACTGGACACTGTAAAGAACATGCATTTACTACTGTATGAAATTCTTTTTTTTATTTTGGAGCTTATTAGTAAGGGCATGTTGCCTAGATCCAAGGATGTAATCATTCCAATGTATTTGGCACTTATTAGGCAAATCACTTAGTATAATGCCCCCTTCGATATGTACCTGTCCAAACACTTTAACACAACTAGAATGACCACAGCACTTTTTCACCAAGAAAATCAAGGGCCTATATCATAAAAACTGTATTAGTATCTCAAACCCTTGCTCCTCTTTTTAGTATCATAAAGATAACTGAGAGGTGATCTCTGACTCATACAGAGCCTCAGCAGACCATATCCTTTACTGCAAATCCACAAGCCCAATGGTGGCATAAACACCTGGTCAATAGATCTTAATCTCTTTTACAACATAAACAGAACATACTGGAGGGATAGATGTGTATCATATAGAATACCATTTTTTAGAATCATCTTCCTCTCCACATAAAGTAAAATCCTTCTCTTATTCTATTTAAACACCGTCTAGATGAATAAATGGCAAAGTACAAATTCAATTCTGGTTTAGCACCCCTGCCTGTTATAGATAGGGGTAACATGTAAATGTTTTAACTGGTTCCAGGTTATTCATAATTAAGTTACAGGGGCTAAAAATGTTTAGGGGAATGCAACACTAAGCCTCTAAAAATCCTCATAGATCAATAGCCTAGCAAGCATGTATGAACTTTTGAACCTTATAGACTCATCTTACTTGGAGACTAATATAGTGGGGCTATTCCATTAACTGCATGATTCTTCTATTACTTCAAGTTTACACATTTCCTGTACATCTTCCATAAATCCTTGTCACTGATACTCAGGTATCTGGCACAGTTTGAAATTTACTATCTCAACAGCAGCAGTTTAAATATTGAAATCCCAATCCCTCAGAGCAACACGCTCCAGGGATCTAAACCTTGTCATCACAATGAACAAAACATGCTGGAATGATAGGTTCCTAAATCAGAGACTCCCCATACTCTGGAATAAACTGCCCATACATGTCAAGCAGCGTGTCTCCTTGGCCCTCTTCAAAAGGAACCTTGACGATTGGATGGGAGAAAGGAAATTCACCCTGGGGATCATGTCAGTCACCCTGTTAGACAGAGGTCCAGGGAAGTAAATAATGTGGGAAGAAATATTCAGGGAATTGTTATGGCTAGGCTTGTATAGGCCCTTGGGCCGATAGCCTAGTGCCAACCTATAAACCTATGAACCTATGAACTGGTTTTAACTGATGCTGCCAGCAAACTCTGGAAATATGTCCTTATTCCTAAGTACAAACACATTCACTTCTTGTTTATGAGCCATTGATAATGTCTCCCCTATTTTAAATGTAGGGCATAATTTATGTATCTTAACTTCTTGTATGACCATACTAAATAGAAAAACACTAGCATCTATCCAAAGTTTCAGAACATTTATGTGTCATAACCATTCTAGTTTCATTTTTCATGATGGCCTCACCCTATCGTTTACTTCATTCATTTTTTCTTCAGTTTCAAAACACATTTGCCACTATGCAAGAAACCCTCTATGTCATCTTCCTTCCAGCATTTCTTCAAAGAGCCACTGGTACTGTAGTGTCCCCATGAAGGTGGGATGCTGTCTTAACAATGGAGAAATCTGATGTTGGTAGATTGGCATATAGTAGCCAGTGGATGATAGTTTTTTTTCAAAAACATTTTTATTTTGTTTTCATTATAAACATATGCAAATGTACATATAACAAATACAAAAAAAAAACTATTTACAATATTTACATTCATCCATGATAAACATTCATTTTATCTATGAGAAGTTATCAGTATTTGTTCAAAAGATTTTCCAATTTTTGCCATGCTATTTTTTATGAGTAATGCTATGAGTTCTATAACAAGTGGTTTGCAGTTCTTTTTTACAAACAAGTTTTGCTAAATTAATAAAATCTTTAAACATCAAATCTTGTTTACTTTTCCAGTTCAAAGTAATATGTTTTCTGCCAACTGGAAGAATTTACTAGAGTAACTGAATCTGAGATTTAGGTATTACATTAAGTATAGGAACATTGAATAGGATTAGTGAGTTAAAATATGACAGTTATCAGACCATAAAGCATTTACAAAATATCTGAAGCCTTTCCAGTATTGAACAACATTTCTACATTCAATGAACATGTGAACCCAGTTGGCCTCTAGTAATTTATCACATTTCCAACATTTACTTTCATTGTTTTTGAGTATAAGATTTTTATGCAGAGTATAGAAACTCCTTTTCATAAATTTTCATGTATAGAATCTCCAATATAATGAAGAAGAGGTACAATATGTAGAATTCAATAACAATTTTTTGGATTCATCAGATATTTGTTCTCCATTAATCTTTACATAGTAATTTGACAAATCTGAGTCAAACTTTTGAGTGTCTTCTCTTAGTATCTTACAGCTAGGTGAGATACTTAATTTGTGATTATCTGTCTTTTCAAGACACCTAATAAAAAGCTGAATCAAACTAGGTATAGATTCAGTCTCTAGGTTGAATGATACTCTCATTTTGTTTTCTATAAACTGCCATAATGAGTGTATAAATAACCAAATGTCTTGACTGTTATTAAAACTACATGAAAGAGAGTTTAATGGTTTAATATTCTTATTTTCAATAAACTGATGCCAGAATATCAAGTTATCTTTCTTTAATTTTTGCATTGCATTGATGTTGAAATAATCTAGGCAATCAAGGGAGTATGGTATAGGGAATATAAGAAATAAAAATTGTTTAATGTTGTAATTACAATCAATTATATTCTTAAAGTTATTAAGTATTTGATTAATACCATAAGAAAAATGATCAAACGTCTGATTAAGTAAACACAATTCATGTAAAAGCTAATGAACTCTACGTATTCCATATTGTTCCTTAAATTGATTTTCTGTTGTTCTGACATCAGTTATATGAATCTCATGTATTTTTTTTCCACCCAGATATTTAGATAGGTGTGATCCAATGTAATATTACATTAATTATAACTGATTTGGAATAAAGATCTAAGCTAGGGAATGCTATCACATTACTGTTCCAAGCTATAATGTGCCATTTATATGCAATCCTAGGTTTTAAGGGGAACCATAAAAATTTAAGTAGCATGGAATCTAATTTTTTTAGATAAGTTTTTGGGAGACAGTAATATCAATGACTGTATATAAAACAAAAGTTTAGGCAAAATTATCATTCTAATTAAAAAGAACCTACCCTCCATTGTGAAGAACATTTTATTCCATCTTTTGATTAGTTCACTAATGGTGGTTATTAAATTATTGTAGTTTAGTTTAACAGATTCTTTCCATGTGCTCTTTATACTGACATCCAAATATTCTAATACATCATTTTCCCAATTAAAGAGGCTAGTCTCTCTTAGGTTTTTGTTGATATTTTTGTTAATTAGTAATGTTTTGGATTTATTATGATTAAATTTAAGCCCTGAAATTCTTGCAGTCTTTCTTAAGGTATTTATAACATCATGCAATGAACCATCAATATCACCCAACTTTAACAACATATCAGCAAATAAATGTGTCTTGAGACAATAGTCCTTATTAATTTGAAAGCCTTTTATATTTTGCTTGTTTCTGATATATGTAGCAAAAGGTTCCATTGAAAGATCATGACCAATAATGCTGACAAAGGACAACCTTGTCTAGTTCCCTTGATGATTTCTAGTAGTGAGAATAGACATGATCCAATTTTCACATAAGCTTGTGTCCCACTATAAATTTTAGTTAATAAGTTGACAAAATGTCAGGAGAATTCAAAGCCAATCGGAATTCTTTGTAGATAAGACCAATTAATAGAATCAAAAGCCTTTTCTATGTCTAGGCTGATAATAGTTTTTTGTATTTGCATGCTACGTCTATTAATGATAGTAATTTAATAATGTTATCTTGCACTTTTCTATGAAGAATGAACCCTGTCTGATCATTATGTATTAGATTAGGTAATATTTTCTTTATCCTATTAGCTAATATTGTCAAGAAAATTTTATAATCAGTGTTTAGTGATGACATTGGCCTATATGAATTACAAGATTTGGGGTCCTTACTTGTTTGAATAGGAGAAAGATAATTGAGTATTTCCATAATGGGGTGTAATATATTTTTGCTTAACAATAGTAAAGGCACTCATCATTTTCTTTATTATATATGCAGGAAAAATCTTACACATTTCAGGAATTATTCCATCCAATCCTGGAGCTTTATTATCTTTTAATTTTTTTTTTATTTGCTCTTTCACTTCTGTTAGTTTTTACTTGTTTATTTAATATGTTATTTTGTTGCATTGACACGGATGATATTTTTTGATGGAGATAGAGCAGGTGTCAGTCAGTGGTTGTACTTCGTACTGAGAGTCTGATGTGGAGCTCAGTAAGACTCTATTAGAGTTCACCAAAGCCTCAAGTAACTTTTCCACAGTGAAGAAATAAAACAGCTATGCTTTCAATACATATAGTTTATTACCTTGGTTTAACTTCCCTTGCTATATGCACTTACTAGAACATTTCTCCATAATTAACACTGCATCAGAATAAGTAAGTAAACAATTATGCAAGAAAATAAGACAATAATAAGAAAATAAATATACAATTAAGTAAACAAAAAAATAAGGTTTCTCTTCCATGAGAATCTGTAATGGATTTTTTATTGAAAAAGGCACTGTTAAAAATACAGAAATTTGATTAATTCCTATCAAATATCACTCAGCAAGGATATCCAATTATTCAATCGTTATCCTATATAGCCCCTTCACAATCGCATATTATATTGACTATAACCTTTACAGACTTCTTAACAAGTAGACCATCATAACTGCTAAACAGAATATAGAAGTTTAGTATACTTGCTCAATACCAATAACTCTTGCGGGATTTAAGATTCACTAAAGTATAACTCCTGAATGACCCATTACTGATTTGTCCTCTTTAACAATTAAAACAAGAAAGTGCAGGTAACAGGTATCATCAGGGTATGTTCAATTAAGATCCAGCAGTGTAGTAACTGCTCTAAAATTATACAGCTGTGCCCATACACTATAGACTGACATACTGTAAAGGAAGCCAAATAAAGCACATTCAACCTCATAAAATCTTGCTGTAATCTTAACTCCCTCAGATTGTGCAGATAAATCAAACCATTACTGTTCTCCCACTGACCGCAGTGCAACAACTGGCTGACATGCTGGAAGAAATGTTGGGAAGAATGGCAGTGAGTGATCATTCATAGCTCAACCATCCTGCAGGGAGGTAAGGAGCTCTAATATGCCACATGGCGGTGCTTACTCAGAGGTCTGGGCTTTGTATCCAAAGACCACAAACCTACAGACTACATACTGTGTGGCTGCATGCATTGTAGTCCTGCATGATACATACCTGGAGGTAAGCATGTTTAACCAGTAAGCTATGCAGCAATTGTTGAGATGTGACATGCTAGCAGCCAGAGATACAAGTTCCACAGGACTTTCCTTGACAAATCAAGTTACCCTCTCCCTACTGTCTGACTCGCTCCTCACAGATGCCAGTGAGCTTGGCCCAAGGAATAAATAGGTTTCTGCTCTCATATCAGGGAGGGGATGTCAGGCAGTTAAATTGCAAAATTGCAAACTACTATCTCAATCTGTCTCTCTGTATCTGTTGGTGTTCCACAAGGATCCATACTAGTTACTTTTTCTGGTAAGTAAGCCTGCATAGATATTTCAATATGCAGATGACCCTACTTTGATATGCTCAGTTAAAATTCTCCAACATCTACAAGAAATCACCAAAGGGGCCATGCCAAGGGGGGTGTTCCAAGGGGGGGGGGCATGCACAAGAATGAGCAATGACTGGAATATGTTACCCACTGCGATCATGCTGCTCAGAATGATAAGAAAAAACATGGGTGAAAGCCAGTGAATTGAAAGTGTTTTTTTTTTTCGTAAGGTCTGTCAGCTTACTGTGCATCATGGAAGAAGACCAGAGCACTTTACAAGATGACGGGCAAGCTGTATGAGAAGCTGTGCATTCTGTTATGCAACTAATTTAAACTACCACTGAGGACATGCAACCAATTAAATTGTTAACTGCCAGACATGAATAACAGTTTGAAAATATTTAACAAGCCATCGTGCAGCAATGGGCTGAGTTAAGGAGCAAAGAGAAATCACCACATTGAATTCTAAGCGTATAGCCATTCTCTGGGTGCTTGCAATACAACTGGATGCTAAAACAGAGTGGATTGAGGACAGGGCCAAGTGCAATACTCTTTAAATAATCTAGATAACAGGGATAGTGAAAGGAATTGATGCCAGTGGATTTATTAAAAAAGAATTATAGCAGCTTTTGAATGCTGATTACACATCAGTCATTGAGAGAGAGTGCATCACATTCAATAAGGCAGGGAAACTCTGTTTAATAGACATTTCATTTTCAAATGCCTTGAATTTAACAATAGTGAAAAGATTCTGAAATGTGCCAGGGAACTTAATACAAATTTGAAGATTACAGACCATCAAGTCAGAATTACTCTAGATTGCAGTCCAGGACTGCTTACTAAAAGGAAGGCTCTTGCCCCTTTTTTAAGATGGGCATGTGAGTTAAGTTTTGGTGTCAAGTTGAGATATGTGGCCATTTTCCAGCTAACAAAAAACACAAAAACATTTCAATTTCTTCTTTATCATGATGCAGAGACCTTTCTCTGAGATTGGGAAGTATCTCATACATTAAAGTCATATGCAGAAATACTAAAATCTCATATTCTAGGTCAGCCAGCAAAAGCTGGAAAATACTTAATGCACCAAAAGCTATTTGGGACTGTCGGAGGACATTTGTCTCTGCACCAGAGAGCCTGGCTATCTATAACAAAAGAATCCTGGGGGCAGAGAATCATATCCAGAAGTTATACTGTACCATTTTCCAGAACACCAACAGCCAATGTGAAAAGAATCTGTGATGTTCCACCCAATCAGAGTGAAGCAGCAGCTCTAGAAATAATAAAGCTGCTAGAAAAAAAGAGTCATCCAGGAGGATTCTTCTACTAGCTGTTTATCAAGTGTAATTATCTTGATGGCATGAAAGATTAATTAAAAAAATCAATGTGAAATGGATCCCACATAGTTTTTATTCAGCACTGGCAGGACCAGCAGAAAAATTAGAAGTAGCCAAGGCTATCTGCCAGCTGGAAAACTCTGAGCTTAGCTGGCCTGACACCAGACTTCAAAATAACATCTCAAGTAATCACAGGGGGTCCTTTGTTTGATTTATACTGCAAGGCATAGTGACAGGGTTAATTTACAAAATAAATTTTGAAAGCCAAGGTTCTACTCTTTGCAAAACCACATACAGATCTAAACATCTCATCTAGTTATAGGCGAAGCTCAACATTAAACTTGAAAATAAGACATTATGCAGAATTACTTGCAAATAAATTGAAGAAATTAATACCAGACCTAGTTGGCTTAAATCATCAAGGGTTTGTGAAAGATGATACTGAATTACTTAGATTGTGGTTAAATGCACACACAAGATCCCGTTTATGTAATGATAAAGCCACTGCCATATTAACTGATTTGCACATAACATTCCATTTTATTAAGTGGAAATTCCTTTGGGAAGTTATGATAGTTTGTGGTTTCCCATATTCCTATATAAAAATGTCAGTTATTATATATACATCCTACTGCCAGTGGAAACCAATGGTATGCTATCACCTCCTGTTCCAATCACCAGACTGGGGTGTCCTCTCTCTCATTTTCTGTTTATCAGAGTAGTGAATATACTAGGTGCATTTCTATGTCATAAAAAATTAGAGATTGGAATTGAGACCTCCAAAGAGAAGCATATTATATCATAACAGTCTGTTGAGGATAATGTTCTCTGGTCATGCATCCTAGAGATTTTCTTAACTGGGTCCTTAGTGAAATTCAAAAATTTTCTAGTTAGTCTGGTCTCTGTATAAATAGGTCGAAATCACCTATATTCACTCTTTTGCAGTACGCCTGTCAGATTTAGGTATATGGCATGACTGCCCATTACAAATCATGCATACCTGTACATACTTAGGTATACAAATAACATTCCTACCTGACCTTATAATAGATTCAAATGCAGTAATCTTACTAAATCAGTTGATTCATCAAATTACCAGATGGAAATATTACTACCTCCCTTTTTTGTGTAGAATTCAAATAACTAAGATGATGTTAATGCCCCAAATCCTGTTCTGTTTAAGACACCTACCTCATTTAGTTAAGTCTAAGTATATATAGATAATCAAAAATAAATTATTTGATTATCTTGGTAAGACATCAAGGAGAGAATATGAAAGCAAAAGATGTTTAAGAATAGTGATGAAGGGGGTTAAACTTCCCAGATGTCAGAACATATGGCATGACAGTCATAGGACTAAATTATGTTAGAGCCATGAGTGTGAAAAAACATTGTGGGTAGAGGTAGAAGTTGATTTAATGGATATAATTTTGATGAACCAAATTACAATTAATTTTTTAAAAAGTCTGGGTTGGTGGGAATGGAAAAATGGTTTGAGAATACATGGATTTATGCAGAGAGCAGAAATTTACAGTTTCCTAGAGTATGCCTAGGTTCAAGGATATGGTGGTGAAATAGTGGTATTATGCACCTTGTAGGTGTATGTGATTGTAAAACATATTCCCTTGACTCATTACAAGAAATACAGAAGAAGTGGTTTCAGCATGAATAAAAGACCATGGTAATACTTACAACTGTGCAATCTGGCGATTAGACATTTTGTCAAGTTAAGTAAGGACTGGGAACAAAAAATTATCAAAACCAGGTTAGTATAATTTGACAATAATAAACACACTTTTTCCAGTTTAAGGAAATTGCATTAAAATCTGCAAAAAGGGAGTAAAGACCCAAGCCAGAGTTGCAAGCTAAATTTGAGCAGTCTTTGCATTGTATTTTCTCAAACAAAGAACAGGATCAGGTATTGGCTTGGTATGCATGTTATAGGTTCCACCCAATACCTCAATTTATGTATATTATACTGTTGCATAATCAGCATTTAACACTGTTAGTCTTGGCTTGTAACAAGCAGGATGGTGGCACGTTGTAAGCAGAATATTTGCATATGAGTTGGCTTTGTATTATTGCATTGGCAGCAACTGGAGTGACCTAAAGGGTTCCTTAAAAAAAGAATACAAGACATAACAAACCTGCCTTATGCAGAGCACCTTAAAGCCCTTTCCCTATATTCAGACACCTATAGATTTCTGAGGGATGATCTATGCCTGGCTTACAAAGCATTCACAAACCCCAAACTTATGAATCTCCTACATGTTCATAAGTCAAACAACACCAGAAATAAAAGGTCTAGAGACCTTAATTTTGTCTGTGACTTAAAGAGAACATGCTAGAGAGACAGATATGCACCCAACGACTGCCCCTCTTATGGAACAGGCTTCTCAGCCTTGTGAAGCTGAGTTCATCTATTACCCAGTTTAAGCAAACCTAAACAAGTGGATGGGGAATAGGAGATTTAGACAGGGCCTGGTACCTATGCCCCTTATGGAAAGAGGTTATCCAGTCTGATTCTTGGCTTGGGTGCCATCTGTGCAGAGTTTGCATGTCCTCCTGCATTTGTGTGGGTTTTCTATGGGTGTTCCTGTTTCCTCTCATGTTACAAAGACATGCACCTGGAGTGCTTCTCCCTGGGCCTTTGCTGAAAATTGGCTCATTCCAAGTCGGACTTTCCCAGTAAACAAATGTTAAATAAATGAATAAATACAGATCACTATCAATATGCAAATCTATGCTTTGCCAGCAATTGCTAATTTTAGTGCAATTGTACACTCAGCTGTCAACATCTCTTTGTTAAACTATTTAGACCTTAATAAGTCAGCATATGCCTAGTTGCACTTGCCAAACCTTTGAGAGCTGTCTACTTTTTAACTTACTGAACCATTAATGTATATATTTTGAAATGTCTCTGTATTATTTACATGCTGTAATCTTGTAAACTGTCATTGCATAGGTATTTTCTGTCTACTGAAACTTTCTGCTGTAAAGGAACTTTTCTCACCAGGCTTCCATTGAAAAGGAGTTTGCTGCCCTTTTGGAATATCCCAGTAACCAAACGTAAAAAATAAATAAGCAAACTAGTAAAGAACTGAACAGAACCATTTGGAGACATACATATATATTTGAAAATAAATACCCACTAAAACCAAAAATAGCTATAAATCTTTCTTCATCTATATCAGGAAGTTAAGTATTAATAAACAATAATATTCAGTGCTAGACCACAGTAATATTGTACATTGTAATCAAAAGGAAATAGATAATATCTTAGTTGACAAATTTAATGCAAATTTTACTCCATGCACATTAATCACTGTTCCACAGAATTCCCCACTCACACCTTTTAATAACTATAGGTCAAGTCCTGTCAGCCCTCTCAAAAGCTAAGAATACCTCATACATGGGCCCAGATAGCATACCAGGTTATTGATTATCAGTGCCAAAATGTCCTATCTGAAGCCTTACTTACTGTATTTAATTTTAGCCTGTCCACTAGTTACATTTCCGAAACTGGGAAATAGCCATTGCAATGTCATTATACTTGGGTGGCCAAACTACAGACCCTGATAACTATAGTCCTATTAGTCTCATTAGCAAAATGTGTAAAGTTATAGAACATACCTTGTCAGACATCATTAATCAGGACATTGAAAGTCTTCTAATACAATACCCTCATCAATTAATTTATTTATTTATTTGATATTTGTTAACCGGGTTTGTCCAGCTGAGCTGGGGTTCATTTTCAGTGGAGATCCAAGGAGAAAAGCTCCAAATACAGAACAAGAAGAATATACAAAATGTAAAAAGCAAATAATGAGACAGAGAAATAACAAGATATAACTAGAGACAAATTTGAGGCATAAAAATTAGAAACATGAATATGTTACATACAATGAATATAGAATTGAGATATAACTTTATGCACGGTACATTAAATAAGAAATTGGGGTATGCAGATTAACACATAACATAAGTGTTTGCACATAGTAAAATGGAGGTGAAAACATCTCATCATTTAATGAGATACAGACGAATGTGATGAAATGGAGAGAGTAAAGGGCATAGAAATAACACAGTAATTAAATGACAAGGAAAGGAGGAGGTGAGGGTTTATGTGGAGCCCTGACAATGGAATATCCAAGAGTTAGAGAGGAAGTTGTTTTAGTTCTGTTTTGAAGCTACTGGAGTGTGCGATGTTTCTTATGTTGAGTTGGAGTTTTTTTCCATATGTGAGATATAAAAAATGTTCATAACATTTTAACAACTGTTTTTTTGGGTTTGTTTATCTGTAGGAGAGGTTGGTCTGTACTATGGAGTGGACGAGTAGGGGTTTAGTAGGTCACAAGATTAGACAGGGAGGGGCAGGCTGTGGGTTTATTGAGTATAATCTAGCTGTACTCAACTAGACGTATAAGAGAATTTAAGTACCTTTTATCTGCACTTTTTTCAAACAATACAACATTTTAATTGATTTATTTGTGTTGCATTGAATATTAACTGAAATGGAAGTTTTGACTCTTTTTTTTCAGTTAGTGTTTGCTAGATTTTTTTGCCTGTTAGAATTCTTGCATAGACAGTAATTGCTGTCTGGGGTAGTCTCATTCATTGATATTCTGTTACTGTTTATTTAACTGGTACATTTTGGAATATTCTCTGCTTAAAACCTAAGCTTTGGCTGGCTAAGATCTAGCTGTATTCAACTGGACATATAAGAGAATTTAAGTACCTTTTATCTGTACTTTTTTCAACTAATACAGCATTTTAATTGATTTGTGTTGCATTCAATATTAACTGAACTGGAAGTTTTGACTCTGTTTTTTCAGTTAGTGTTTGCTAGATTTTCTTGCCTGTTAGAATTTCCGCATAGACAGTAATTGCAGTCGGGGTAGTCTCATTCATTGATAGTCTATTACTGCCTATTTAAGTTCTACATTTTTGGAATATTTTCTGCTTAACACCTGAACTTTGGCCGGCTAAGATCTAGCTGTATTCAACTAAACGTATAAGAGAATTTAAATACCTTTTATCTGCAATTGTATCAAATAATACAGCATTTTAATTTATTTATTTGTGTTGCATTCAATATTAACTGAACTGGAAGTTTTGACTCTGTTTTTTTCAGTTAGTTCCCCACCCACTCTCCCTGGTTTTGTTTTGGTGTTAATCTTGGTGGCTTTGAAACTGCCTGCCCCTCTTGTAAATTTGTGTTTGGATACTCCTTCTGGGCACATCTCATTTGCTCACTCAACTGAGTGAAGTGAAATCATATTCTGATTTCAGGCAGTGCTACTGTGTACAAAGAATGCATCTGGGAAAGAAAAGAAAAAATAAGCTTGTTTCCTGCATTTCCTGTAAGTGGTCTAGACTGTTTGTAGGCTTCTGAGCCCCCAAGCCTTTCTGTGTTGGAGGGAAGCCTTCTAGATTAATTTTGTTTCTTACAACTTGCAGATTTTCTATTTTCAGCACTTAAATCTGTTTCTTTGAACTCAGCACTTGTTCAGAACTCATTGTAAGCACTAAATAAGTTACAAATTACTACAGCACTCATCTTTCCTCACTTGCCTAGAGGAAAGCAGTTTTTAGTACTTAATAAATAAGCACCTATCCAGGCATGTCTAAGGGTCAGCTCCTGGTGATTTCTCCTGTCTACCTGATTAATCTGGGCATCTTGTGGCAATGCAGCAATTGCCTCATTTACACAGACAACCCTCTCCTCCTACCACCCAACTACAACCTGTAAGAGATGCACTTATATAGCCAAACTGGAAGCAAAGCTCTCTTCACCCAAGACTGGACTAGACAGTCAAGAGGAGAAGGTAAACACTTGGACCGCACCACACTCATCACATAGTCCCTCAAAACCTACACCACCAAAATACACACATAGAAACATAAAACAGACACATACATTCATGGAGGCTCACAATAAAAACCTGCCCAAGCATCAGGGACCGCCAAAGCAGAAACGCAAGCAAACTCCACCCCCCCAACACAACCCAAATGACACATAGCCCACAAACTCAGTGTGCCACTTAACCACAGCCCATAAGGCATAACAACATACCCAACACTCTAGTCATAGGTGACTCTATAGTCAGGCACACTGATGTTCCACTCACCAGGCTAAACAAGGAGAAAGTTACTGTCAGCTGCCTGTCAGGTTCCAGGATCCACCAGATAATGCACGTACTCAGGTCACTCCACAACAAGTACAAATATGACACTGTCATTGTTCATGTTGGTGTGAATGACCTGAGATGTACCTCCCTGGACTACATGAAAAGAGACATGGAGGAGCTCTCTGATCTTGTAGCCCAGGCAGATATGACCCTAGCCCTGAGTAGCATCCTGCCATCACCGAGAATGATACCACAGTACAAGGACAAAATTATTGACTTCAACAATTGGCTTAGCTTCTGGTGTAATTCTAAGGGGATCCAGTATTTGTCTGCCTGGGACAACATGATCGATATACCACAATGCTTTGCCAGAGATGGCCTGCACCTGTCACCCTTGGGATTCCGGATACTGGCTAAGGCTCTTGCCACCCCTATAGTGCCTTTTTTAGGCAAGGTTCAAATGACAAATTCACCACCGTTACAGGTACAAGCAAGCAAAATCTGAGGGAAATGCTACTCAATGCTAAAAGTCTAAACCTCAAAATGCACTTACTCGAAGCATTCCTTAAAATGGAGAACATCGACATCTGTGCAGTGACAGAGACCTGGTTCAAAGCTCCAGAGAGTACCCCTGCATTACCAGGCTATAATTCATACCACATCTTTCAGCCACCCAACCCGGAATGAAGCACTAAAGGTGGAGGCGTGTCCATATTCATTAACGATATCCACACCTCCAGGCAAGTTGCACAGCATAATGCATCCAAGATTATCCAAGTGCAACTAACTCTGGGCAAGACCACATTCCAAATTGTAGCTTGCTACAGACCCCCCACCATGCCCCAGGATTCCCACTCCTCATTTTCTGATACACTGAAAAGTATTAGGGTGCAACCCAACACCCTAATAATGGGTGATTTCAACTACCCCACCATTAACTGGGAAAACTACTCATGTACCAACTCTTTTGCTAAATGTTTTCTGGAATTCATAAATTCCAATGCCTAGGATCAACTTATTTACACCCCCACCAGGGGCAGCAATATCCTAGACCTGGTCATTACCAACATGGGCAACCGGTGTTCCACACCAGAGGTCAATTCCTCGTTGGTCAGATCCGACCACAAGCTAATCACCCTAGACATCCATATTCCGCCCCCCCCCACCCCCAATTAGAGAAACCACAGTAAAAAACTTCTCCAAAGCCAACTTCACACTTCTTAAGACAGAAGTGGCAAACTTCATGACACCCATGCAGATGGACAATAGAGGTAGGACTGCTGAATCCAACACAAATACACTTTATAAGCACTTACACGAGTGGATGGATCATGCTATCTCTAATAGAACCAATATGCTATCCTCCAAAAAAAGGAGGCCAATCTGGTGGTCCTCATCGATAAACAAACTCTACAACAGAAGAAAGAAACCATTGCAAAAAAGAGTACAATCCCAAGACTGGAGGAACTCCCTGGTCAACCACTGTAAGAAGCTGAGATCCCTCATAAAATCCTCCAAAGCTAGTTATGAAAACAAAATTGCCACTGACTCTAAAGACAACCACAAAGCATTCTATAGCTACATCAAGAATCTCAATGGCAACACTCAGATCTGCTCTGGGTTACAGCACAATGGCACTAAATATACAGAACCAACTGATATTGCCAAAATCATAGCAGATAGGTTCAGTGCTAATTTTACCCCCCTCTCACCCCCTAGAGGGCCCATCTCTATACCAGAAGAATGCAAAGTTCCTGTAATCATGGCTGCACAGGTAAAAAACACACTCTCCAAAGCCAAGAACACAGCATCCATGGGACCTGACAATATCCAAGGCTGCATTCTACATGAATTACAGAATGAACTGGCACCCTACCTAAGTACCATGTTCAATCATAGCCTCACCTCAGGCTTTGTGCCCACTGAATGGCACACTGCAATGGTTATCCCAATCCACAAAGGGGGAGCCATGACAGACCCCGGGAACTACTGCCCTATTAGCCTGACGAGCCTGGTCTGCAAGGCTGTGGAATGTATCATCATGGAACTCATAAACAAAGACATTGGTAATCTACAAACTCTGGACCCTTCCTATTTCGGGATTGTAAAAGGAAGATCATGCCTCCTAAACCTGATTGACTTCTTTGAAGCAGTCAACAAAGCCATAGATGAGGGTAAGGTGGTTCACACAGTTTATCTAGATCTCGCCAAGGCTTTCGACTCCATCCCCAACTCTGGAATTATAGATAAGCTCCCTAAACTAGATATAAATCCCTATGTCACAAGATGGGTTGCCAACTGGTTCATGGACAGAACCCACACTGTGAAAGTAGCAGACTCCAAATCCTACTTCCGTCCAGTGACAAGTGGAGTACCACAGGGTTCAGTTGTGGGTTCTCTCCTGTTTGGTATCTACTTCTCTGAAGTACAGGCTAACACAGAAGGTCTTTGGCTAACAAAGTTTGCAGATGACTGCAAACTAGGAGCCATAATTGAAACGCATAACAATGTGGACATACTACAAAAGGGCCTCACTGAGACAGATGCCTGGTGGCAAAGCCATGGCCTGAAGTTCAATGCCAAAAAGTGTATTGTCATCCCCTTTGGTAAAAACTCTGTACCCATGAACTACCACATAAGTGGTAGTCTTCTTAATGCCAAAAGTGTGATAAGAGACCTTGGCACACAGGTGGACAGTAGTTTCTCCTTTGATAATCACATTGCCACAGTGGTCAGGAATTCCTTCTATGTGGATCACCTCATCACAAAAGGTTTCTCATCCAGAAAAAAAGAGGTCATTGTTCCCCTCTACTCATCACTCATTAGACCCATTAAAGAGTACAATGCCCCTTTTGGTATGTACCTCACAAGACATCTACAACAACTGGAAAGGCCACAGAAATACCTCACAAAGAGGATTACTGGCCTCAAACAGATGCCCTACGCAGACCATCTCAAACAACTCCAGCTTTACCTGTTGCATATCACCTACTCAGAGGCAATCTCTGCCTAACATTCAAAGTTATGTCAAACCCAGAACTTCTGGACATGCTCCACTTAAAGAAATCCCAATTCCTCCAAGCTACATGCTCTAGGATCCTACACCTTGTCACCACAATAAAAAGAACATGCCAGAGGGATAGATTCCTATCCAAGAGACTTCCCATACTCTGGAACTACTTATCTATGTCAAACAGAGCTCTTCATTAGCACTCTTCAAGAAAAATCTTGATGATTGGATGGAAAATAGGAAATTCACCCCAGAGATTACTTCTGTGGCTCTGCTTGATAGGGGCACAGGAAATAATTTTCTTGGGTGGCAAAAGCCAGGGTACCTTTTTGGCTAGGCTTATATAGGCCCTAGGGCTAATAGCCTTGTACCTATCTATGAACCTATGAAGCTATGAAGTGTGTTATGTGGAGCTGAGAAAGTTTTAGCTGTTGGAGGAATTCTAGCCACTGTAGGTTCTTCAGTGCAAAGCAGTGATGAGAGGTACGAGGTTGGTTTGCAGAAAATCTTGCAATTTTGTTATATACCTGTTCAAGCTTGTTGATTAAGATTGATTAAGGTTGGTAAGGAGTGGTGCAGCATAGAGGAGGCTTGGAGGTAGATAAGCTTGAGTTAAAGAGAGTCTAGAGACTAAAGTAAGGAATTTGTTTTGTTCCTATAAAGGAGATCTAGTATTTGGTTACTTTTTTGATGTATTGTAATTGGTCATCTATTATGATACCAAGGAGCTTTGTGTTGGATTCTACATTAATGATGAATTTATTTAGTGATGATATGGTTAAGGTAGATTTCAGATGAGAGAGTGATTTTGTAAAAAAAAGTAGAAGTTTCATCTTTTTAGTATTTAAAATGAGCTGATTTTCAGTGAGCCATCGTTTGACAGAAAGAAAATAGTTTTGGGTGAGTATGTGAAGTTGAGAGACACTTTCAGAGGAGGAGATGCATGTGGAATCATATGCATACTGAATAAGAGAGGAGTGGCTGCAGGATATGTGAAGGTTGTTCGTGGAGATGTTGAATAGGAGGGCTCCAAGAATGGAGCCCTGGCAGACACCAGCATGGTTGGGTAGGAGGGGGTCAGGAGGCATGCCATCTAACAGATTGCAGCCTGTTTTAGAGATAGGTGGAGAACCATTCAAGGGTGGAAGTAAAGTGGTTGAGGTCAGCTAATTTTGTTAATAATTTTGAGTGGAATACTGTGTCAAAAGCTTTTGAAAGGTCTAAGAATAGACAAGAGACAAGTTTGTTGTTATCACAGGCTTCTGCAACTGTATGTATAAAAAATAAAAGGGCAGTAGCAGTACTATGGTTTTGATGGAAACCATGTTGGGAAGGTGTCAGAAGGTTTTCTTGGATGAGAAATTTGAGCAGCTGAGTGTGCATTCATTTTTCAAGGATGGTTGGTATAAGGGAGAGAATATCTATGGGTCTAAAAGTAGATGGGTCAGTGAAGTTTCCTTCTTTGTGTAGGGGTATAGCATAAAATGATTTCCAACTATCAAGAACAATGGATTCACAAATGTATCTATTAAATATTATAGAAACTGGATAAGCTATAGCGCTAGTGGGGAGCTTGAGAAAGAGGGAGGTATAGGTTATCAGTAGAGGGAAAACATGGTCTCAGTTTCTGGAGGAGTGATTTTATATAAGTGGTAAGGACAGGTTGTAGTGAGAAGGGAGTTTTGTTGTTAGACATTTGGGGAGAGATGGGATGGTGGAGTTCTGGTCAGTGTTGGTCAGATCGCGGATGGAATTAATAAAGTAGCAGTTGAGAAGGGAGGTGATTTCCTGTGTTGAATTGTTTTGGTAGTGATTTGATGTTGGAGGGCTTCCAGGGTATTGAGTTTATTGTTATTAAAAACACTTTGGGATTGGAGTGATGGCTTGTTTGGGCCTTATAGCAGAATTCTTTTGGCGTTGTTAATTTGTTTTTTGGTATGGTTTCTAAGTTCTTCATAATTTTGAAAGTGAGTAGGAGATTTGGTTTTTAGCCTGGTTTTCAAGCAGAATCTTTTTGATGCATAAGATAGTGAGTGTATTTTAGAATCC
>NC_056744.1:551754923-551832370 GCF_019279795.1 Protopterus annectens
AATAAGCTTGTGAGCAAGAGTAAGTTGAGTATAGGTGAGATGATTGGGTAGTTCTAGCCATTTTAGTTTGTGGAGAGAGGAACAGTGGTGGGTGGAGAACTTATGGCTGGTAGCGAACTTGGCAATTTTGTTGTAGCAAGAGTAAAGTTGTGTTTTCAGTGAGGATTGTAGATTAGTTAGGAGTGGAGCTCCATAGAGAAGGGAGGGGATAAGAAAAGATGTAGAGAGAGTGATTTTAGTGGCAGGTGTAAGATAATGATTTTGTCAGTAAAGCATACCTAGTTTTTGATGTTTTTTTTTTTATATTTAGCTGTAAGTAGGAATTGAATTTGAGCTGACTATCTATTTGGACCACAAGTAACTTGGTCTCTGACACCAGTTCCAGAGATGTGTTATTTTGACTGGTAATAGAGAATGAGTTTGTGTTGAAAGAGGTGACTTTGGAGGGAGTAAATACCATTAATTTGGTTTTAGAGGCATTGAGTGCTAGGTGATTCTTTTTCATCTAATGCTCAGTGGTTGAGATAGCATCTTGAGTAAGCTTTAGGAGTGTAGGGATAGATGTGGCAGAACAGATAATAGTTGAATCATCTGCGTATTGGATGATATTCAAGAAAGGGATAGAGTTGTGGAAATCATTTATAAATATATTAAAGAGGAGGGGACCCAGTATGGAACTTTGGGGAACTCTGGTTGGGGTATTGAGGAATGATGAGGTGGCCCTTTTCCATTTTACTGCTTGATATCTATTGGATAAGTAGCTGGGGAACCAGTTTAAAGAGGAAGGAGATAGGTTGAGCGTAGAGAGTTTAGTTAAAAGTAGGTTATGAGAAATAGTGTCAAAGGCCTTAGATAGGTCAAGTAGTAGGGTAGAAACAATATGACCAGAGTCCCGGGCTTTGTTTACAGTTTTAAGGAAGGAGAGGAGGGCTGTCATAGTACTGTGACCTGGTCTGAATCCATGTTGTGTGGGAGTTAGTAGGTGATTATCTAAGAGATGTGGTAGGAGTTGTAGTTGGATACACTCTTCTAGGAGCTTAGAGATGGGAGACAGGATGGCGATGGGACAGAAATTAGTAATATTGTTATTATTGCCTCCTTTATGTAGTGGTATGATAAAGGCCTTTTTCCAGATTTCAGGAACTGTGCTTTCTTGGATAGAGTGGTTGATTAGAATGCTAATGGGGTAGGCAATCACTTCAGCGGCTATGCTAAGAAAGTAAGAAGGGATGTTGTCAGGAGCATTAGTGCATGGCTTCAATTTCTGAAGGAGTTTTTTTATGGTAGATGCGGGGATAGGTTTTAATGAGAAAAGCGGGGAATGGGAAGGGGTATTAGGGGGTGATGATGATAAAGAGGACATGAGAGTAGGAGAAGAGCTGGATGGTAGAGAATTAGTAGATGAGAATGGGGTGAGGTGGCGGTGGAGGGTAGAGTTTTGGCAGAGGAAGATAGTGGTGAATGGAAGAGTGTAGAGATGTTAGAGAATGATGAGGTTAGTTTGGAAATAAAATCAATGAAAAAAGAGTTGAATTGGGTAGCCAAATCTATATCGGGAGCATTAGGGTCTGGGGTGGGGGTGTCTGGTTTGCTGGGATTGAGAAGAGTGGAGATTCCTTTCCAAAAATTCTGAGGGTTAGTTTTATTATTGTTTTGGAGTATAGAGAAGTAATTTTGTCAATCAGAGATGATGAGCTTTTTTACTTTATTTCGAAGTGTTTTGTATTCATTATGGATGAGGGGGGTCCTATTTTTCTGGTAGTGTGCCCAGGCTTTATCTCTGTGTCGCATGGTTGCTAGTGTGTCTTTGGTTAGCCATGGGGCAGTTTTGATTTTTATTCTTTTTGTCCTTAAGGGAGCATGGTAGTCTAGAAGGTTTAAGAAGGTTGAGTTGAAGTGGGCAACTGCATTATCTAGAGATAGTGTTTTTAGACTATTCCAGTTTATTGCTTTTAGACCGTTAGAAAAGGTTGTTGGATTAAAGTTATTTTGGTTGCGGATAGTAATATAATTGTGAGTGCGATGTAGGAGTAAGGGGAGCCGATGTGTGAAGATGGGTAAGTGGTCGCTAAGGGGATCAGGAAGAGTACCACTGTCAGAGAAATAATGGGGATGAGAGACTAAAATCCAGTCTAGAATGCTACCACTAGTGAGGTTTTTTGAGGGGTGTGTTATCGAGTTGATTAGCTGTGAAAAATTGTAGAGGTTGATGTTAAGTGGGTTTGTGGGAGACTGAATGGAGGACCAATTAATATTCCTGTCTCCTAAGATTATTGTTACATTGTTAATGTTTGAGAAGAGCCAGGAGAGGATATCTTCAAGTGTAGAAATATTATCCCCTGGAGGAATGTAGAGGGAAGCTATACATATGTGCTTGTGTTTGTTGATTTGAAGTAGTGTTAAGAGTAGTTCAGCGTTATTAAAGTGTGGAGTAGGTTTGTTATGGGGGGTAACTGTCAAGGAGGATGAGTATAGGAGAGCTACTCCTCCCCCTTTTTTGTGGGATCTGTATTTTCTAATGATAGAATAGTTAGGTGGAATTATTTCAGAGTATTTTATATGGTGTTTTAACCATGTTTCAGAGATGGATAGGATGTCAGGTTTATTATGTATGAGCCAGGCATGGAGGTTTGGGATTTTGTTAACTATACTTTGGGAGTTAAGAGAAGTCAGTAATATGGACTTGTCTATAGTGGTTGAGGTGGGGGGCAGGGTTAGGATGGATATCTTCTGATAATAGAATGGTAATCAGATAAAGGATTGGGTTAGAGAGGTTATTGGACTCTTTGGATTCTATTATGATTCTGAAAGATTTGCTAGTTACTATGGAGGAAGAATGTATATGAGAGGTAATAAGCTTATATGGAAAAAGTAGAAGTTTTTTTATAGGGTATAGGTGGGGTGAAATCGGGGTGTGTAAATATGAAAGAGGTGAAGTAAGATGGTTGGTTACATGGAACAATTGAGAGTGGTAGATATTAATGGGCTGGGTGAGGTAGAAAAGATAGGATAAGTTGAGAAGTAGTAATAGTAAAATAGTGATGTATAAGGGTTTTGAAAACATGACAAACTGGGGCTACTAAGAGGTGGTATGTTGTTACTGAAATATTTGTTATTGCAAGAGTGTTGTATGTACAGAGGAGCTGGTTAGTGTCTTATATAAGTGAAAGAGTGGAGAGTTGTGTGAAAGTTGATATGGGTGTGGTTTGGGTGTTGACAGAGTAATGGAAACTGATTGGTTAGGTGGCTAATTGGTTAGGTGGCTAATCTAGGTGAGGTGAGGTGAGTGATGGTCAATATGGGCGGGATAAGGGAATGGGTATTTCCTGAGTAATTAGAGACTGATTGGTCTAGAGTGGTGGTGGGTGTGGTTATGAGGGAGTAAAGGTAGAGGTGCTGGGGGCGGGTGGAATTTGGGGGCAGGGTAGGGAAGCGGAGTGAGCCCATAGGGCGAACGAAGCGGGTTGAGCCAAGGAGGGCAGAAGAAGATCAAGAACCTATCAGTGGAGTGTAGATTGCAAAAGGGTAAGTAAAGGAAACAGGGATATAGTAAGTAGAGTGGGCTGTGAAGTTTAAGAGAGAGAGAGAGACAGAGAAGAGAAAAGTTAGAGGTTAAACACAATACATGAAGTAAGTGAATAGAAGTCAAAAATTGTGGGGAGAGGATGCCATCTAGTGGACAAATGCACACGTGGGCTACCAGACAATCCCTGGACTAGGTTGGATTGAGGGGAGAGGGAGCTGGTATAAATCAGGGAGCTAGATGAGGGGAAGTATGGAGATACAAAAGAAGAACGGTAAGGCTGCTGGCTTTCCTGGCAAGGGAGCATACTGAAACACCTAGCAGGGCTTAAATAGCTGTAGTAGTTCAAGGATTAGCAGCAGATGCACATACTTCCTTAGGTCCTTCTAGGAGAAGCTTGGTTCAATTCCCAAAGGGGATGAGGCAGCAGAGTTTGTTATAATTGCTTGAGCAATTGGTTGAGCTTGCATTAAGTTTTAGTTAAAGTCTAGGCATCCACCCAGGCATAGTCATAGAGAGAAATTCAGGGCAAGAAAGCTGGAGAACAGGAGAAAAAGTTGAGAGAGAAACAATACTTTAGTGATATAAAAACACATTAGCTCCCAGCAGCAGTAATATACAGGTATCAAGCGTGCATTAAAATCAACATATGTTCAGAGGCAGCAAGGATCTGAAAATTAGAACCCTTTGGCTAATAGACTAATCCATTTAAATTGCAACTATTGAGATCAGAATAGTACACATGTAAGCTTCTACTCGATTATCAGAAATTACATTAGCAAAGAAAAGGTATTGCACAAACTTAACGAACTACTAATGTAGGCAAATTGTTAAACATAGGTTGCTAATATGCTAATGTAATGTGAAACATAACCAGAGTTAAGCCACAGTTACACTATTGTTGGGGCTTCAGTTGTGATCATAATCCACAGTTACACTATAGTTGGGGCCTTCAGATGCAATCATATACAAAGCAGAAAAACACTCAGTGAATATGATTCTGAATTAGATAGGCCACTACCCAAAATTTGACTCATTAGAAAGACCTCAACACTAACGCTGATACATATCTTCTAGTTAGGAAGGTTAAGGTCTACAAGGAGCTACAGAAGAAACAGGAGCGACTAACAGAAATTATGCAGTAAACATTGAAAATCACTCAATTCAACAATATAACACTACAAAATAGGCTAGGAATGTTGCAGTACAATGTGCCTTATTTTAGCGCCTAGGTAAGCACTTTTGAGAGGACATTACATTACTTTGTAATGCACGTGTGTAAGTTGGCGTTTGCAGAATACATTTAACCAGCATTTAAACATTCAAATCACTCAATTCAACAATTATACACTACGAAGTAGGCTAGGATGTTACAATACAGTGTCCTTATTATAGCGTCTAGGTAAACACTTTTGAGAGGAATTACAATGCTTTGAATACATGTGTGTAAGTTGGCGTTTGCTGAAAACATTAAACAGCACACTCCACAGCGTAGTCAGAATGCATTAACCATAACACTCCTCGAGCTACAGTTACTAGGTATAAACCATATACATTAACCTAGCACTTATTAGGTTTAAACAATATTTGATACTATGTATATATATATTTTTTTAATTTTTATCCTGTAAATGTGCTAACACTCATTTTTTTGTCTATAATTTCTATTAGTTGATGTGATGACTTTGTATGTAAGCTTAAGCTGGAGCTTTTCTCCCCAGGCCTCCACTGAAAATGGGCACTATCCCAGTCGGACCACACCAGTAAACAAATGTAAAATAAATAAATAAAATAAAATAAATATACCAACTCTGACATTGCACTATAGCTGGGAAAAGGGCAAAGTCCACCTTGTTGGCCAACAGGCTACTTACCATGGGAATGGATTTGCCTATCCACTCGTTCACTGAAGTGAGGTTTTGATGGTTTCATCTCGACGATTTGGTCTTCAATACTGTGTCTTTTGATGTTTTCAGGTAGACCCATATATAGATATATATATATATATATATATATATATATGTATATATATATATATATATATATATATATATATATATATATATATATATATATATAATGAGTCCCCTTCTAATGAACAGAATTTCAAAATGTCAACATTCATATGGCCGAGACCATATGATCGACATTTGAAATGTTGACCATGGGGAACCGGCATCACGCTACAGAGTGCGGAATGGAAAGATTTTGACTTCCGCACTGTAGTGTGATCTTAGAGTTGGTATATTTAAGTTACGGGTGGTGTGGGGGGTGCAGGAGGGCAAAGCCTCCCCGCTAGCAGCATTAAGCTAAGTTTGTGTTTGTGTTTTGTGTTTTACTTGTATGGTTGAGATTTCAAATGTCGATCATATGGTCTCCACCATATGAAAGTCGACATTTTGAAATTTCAGCCATATCAAATAGACCCATATATATATATATATATATATATATATATATAGATATATATATATATATATATATATATATATATATAGATATATATACATATATATAGATATCTATATATATATATATATATATATATATAGATATAGATATATATATATATATATATATATATATATATATATATATATATATATATATATATATATATATAGATATCTATATATATATATATATATATATATATATATATATATATATGTATATATATGGATCTAGAACTATTGAACAAAAGTACAATAGTCCAAATCCACAATAATGGAATGCACTTAAACAAAAGCCCTTTCACTGAAAAAGCACTTTTCGTTAAAGTGCGTTCAGAAAAAAAAAAGCAATAAATTTTCTTTGATGCAGGGGGCAAGCTCCCCCACACCCTCTACTTTTATATTCTCACTCTGAGGTCGCACTACAGTGGGGAAAAGGGAATATTTGCTTAACCACACCGTAGTGCGACCGACACAATGAGCGTATGTATCTGAAAGTGCTGCTTCGGTGAACAGCACTTTCGGTTAAGTATGTTCGGTGATGTCTGCTTCGGTAGACAGTGCCATCTGGGATCTGTATGGATCCCAGATATATATATATATATATATATATATATATATATATATATATATATATATATATATATACACATATATACACACACATGATATTGAAATTCCAAAATGACAAAGGCCAAAATGCTGAGATGAGAATCACAAAAGTTAAAATGCCAGACTGCGTAAGTATTCCTAGAGCATGTAAACACTTACCAAACACGACATTAAATGCATCACACTATCTAAAACCCAACTAGGTAGGGAGATATGCCCCCCACACCTCCAGTAACTATATATACCAATGCCTGACATTATGTCTTTTATAGTGATCACGTTTATTTATTGGATTACTTGATCAAAACCTGCAGACAGCTTCCTTCGGGGTTTTCGTTTCCAATGCCTGAATCCCACTACAGTGAGGAAAAGAGCATGATTCTCCACAATGGACAAGTGTTTACTTATGCGGTTTGCCATTTTATTTTTCATGTTATGAAGTAGATAAAGCCCCAGGATTTAATAAAAGCCATGTAGGCACTGTGTAGAGCCTACATAGAATGTATCCATGAGCACGGCCAAGACACCCCTTGGCAGCACGCCATGCATATTAATGATGACGAGTTGCTGAGGGAAGGCATAGGAACATTGATATTGAATCAGTGTTGGAAGAAGTGTAGAAGCTACATGTGGTTGTGGACACATACAAGGTGATGCTCCCTGTAGTGATCCCAGCTACTATTGAAATGCTGTGAATTGTCAAATTTGTAATATTTTATTTAAATTTTTTTTGTTGTTTGTATGTTTGCATGGTACAGAGCACAGCAATGCCAAGCTGTACTCACATATAGACAGCCGATACCTCTCAGACATCTAAAAATAGAAAACAGATGTCATTAATTATTATAATTACTTTTTTTTTTAATTGCTGTTTGCACTGTGAGGCACAGAGCCCCACAGAACACAGCGACAGCCAGACATACATAGCCAGCAATTGCTAGACATTTATAAATAGAAAACAAATGTAATTGATTATTTATGTCTGGGTTTATTTAAGTACTGTGCTTAGCAGTGCTAACAGGTAGCTCAGTAATATATGTGGAGATATACTACTTTTCATAATAGCCAAGTAATTAAATGGGTTGAGATACAGCTTAACGCTTCAAAGTCCTGGGTTCAATTCTGTAGCAGAGATAAGATGTCTGTAATTTAATTGTTGACATATATTTAATTTTAAAAGCAAATTTGTGAAATATGGCACAGCTGTGCTCTGCTGAACACAACTTAAACATGCCAATGGCTACTTCGCACTGCTTAGCTCTGTTTAGCTGGTTTGTGCAAATGTTGCTCAGTGACATGTAAGGGTGGAAAAACAGCCTATATTAGCCACAATAGATAGGAATTCTGCAACAGTCTTTGGAGTCTGATCAACTGGTGATGTGCCAGGTGGTGTTGGTGAAGGTGCATGTTCAGGCACAAAATGAGGTGTTCAGGAGTCACGAGTCTCTGTTGGACTCCTGATAAAAAATCATGAACCCAGGCTGCTGCAGGCTGGTTTCCAGGGCTCAGGGTGTAAGTCAGAGAGCTGGGACCAGTTGGACAGGGAACTCACCATTATTACTGGTATCCCCTGCACAGGTGATCAGTTTTGCCACCATTAAGATGATGTGAAGAGGAGAAAGAGGGGGAACCTTGGACACTTGGGTCAAGAAGCCTGAGCTGGGAATGCCTCAGAAATATGTAATTATGTTTTCCACTGTTTTACCAGTATGCAAGCTGAATGTTTGCCAAACTGGTATACATAATAGTGTGCTTCTCTTCCAGTAACTGCAGCCAAGAGGACTCACAATGTCAAGTTCAGTGCCAGTTGCCTGGCTAGGTTGTGCAGTGAGTGCGGTATGTACAAATTTATCATGCTAACTGTAGTGCACTAAGCAAGAAAGAGTAAAGCATTTACTGCCATAAAGTATACACAATAAAAAAGCAGTACAATAAATGGGCAAGTAGAACTGTAGTGCAATAAATGGACAGTTAGAGCTGTAGTGCAATAAATGAATAATAACAACTGTATTGCAGTAAACAATAAACAATGCCAATAACAGTAAGAAAAATGGTGTACAGCAAGATCGTCTTGTCATAACCATTGCAGTAGAGCTGTATGCATTGCTTGACTATTGTAAGGTTGCTGCAGTCAAGTGTAACACTGTAATAACTACAGAATGCTAAACTAATGGCCTGCAAACTGCATTGTTTAACTCATAGTACAGTTCAAGGTTGTCTCCATGCCAATATTGGTCACATAATGCTCTCTGTTTCTCCTACTTCAGTTAATAAAGATATATGGGTGAAGTAGCCCACTCTATGGCAGATACTTTGTGGACTTCACAGACATTTATCAGCAATACCAATAAAGTGTTAAGCAGCATTGATGATTCCTACAGAAATCTGTTTTTAATAAATGCAGTATGGCTGTATTCCATGTATATGTGTTCTACCATCACTACAGTCAAGTAGAGCACTGTAATAGTTCTGAAATGCAAAACAAATTCAGTCAAATAATGCTGTCCTTTTTTCCCACTCCAGGATCAAATGGTATATGGCTGAGGTAGCCCATGATATGACCAGATATGATTGTGCTAACATTTCACAAACACCTATCAGCATTACTAATAAACTGTTAAGCAGCATTGTTGATTCTTAAATACATCTGTTTACATATTCCCAGAACCACTGTATTCCTTGCATGTCTGTACTAAGCTGCTGCAGTCAATGTTACATTTTTGCAAATGTCCCCTGCAGTCATAGCTATTGGGTTATTTTCCCATGCCTGCCAACTAAGGCATGGCGGATGTCTAGTTTATGTACTGTACACAAACATGCCTCTCAAGTGTCATGATTCCATGTAATGTAATTAAAACTACCTAATCCATCTGTCACAGGATTACCAGAAAAAAGGATTACCTGAAATGCAATGTATTACCAAATCTGCTTACAGTACACCTTGGTAGTTATAGAAGTCCACATTATGTGAAAGTGTTCTGTGTAGTTGTGTAGCAGCATTTATTATTACTCGGCCCATACTGACCCATGCTAACAGCTTCAGAGGTATGTATGTGCTACGTCGACTATAGGAGAATTGTAGTCACTGTACTCAAACTTGACACTACACACCTGTAGAGTATTTATTATCAGTGTTTTAGGGATATAGTCTGCATTATCAGTAATGGATTGTTTTTCTCTCTCCCCACCCCTTATTTTCATTTATTTATTATTAGCATTTTTTATTATGATTTAATATTAACATATTTTGTCAAACTAACTATATTTTTGCAAAATGTGATGTGGTATTGTTATGTGTTATTATGATTCAGTATTAACATATTTTGCTAAACTTAGTGTCTTAGTGTTTTTTTGATCGTATAGTTTACTTTTTACTGGCATGCTGTTAACATACTGACTGTTATGTTATTTACTGTTGTGTTACACATACTATACATTAATATGTTTTGGACTAATTAAAATGATGTTCCATTCTGTCAATACTAACAATGGTTTGGTTATTACTAATCGTAACTTATTGCTATACTGTACTTCATTTACCACAGCATGTCAAGGTAGGCTGGCTCTGGCTGATCCGCCTACCTTGCTTCAACTGGCCGTGGCACTGGGTCTCAGCATGTCTGAGTCTCAGACTAGTGGTGCCCCATCTGCTGCTCCTGCACTACCTACAGAGTTGGGTAGCACCGCCCCATGGGACAGGTTCTGGTCCCCCCTCTTGAAGTGGTGATGGAGGGGGTGTTGTCACCCAAGATGAGCTGCCAACCTTGGTGCTCAGGATAGTCTACTTTGGGTTTGACTGCTGCCTGTGCCAGACTGCAGATTGAGGGCATGCTAGCCAACCTAGTGGGGCTGCCTCACTCCCATGCTCAGCCTCCAGTACAGCCACCCCCAGGGCAGTGAAAGAGCAGTGCTGACAGTCCCATGGGTGGGGAAGTGAGTCAAGCTGCTGCTGTCTGAAGGCACATGGGACTTGGATTCCACAACACCCTCCCTATCCAAGGTGTTCAACCCCTTCATGTGTCACACACACTGTCTCTGTCTGCTGTCTTTTCTGTCTGCAAATGCATTTGCATCTACTCAACTTACATCCACCACACGTACCTATGTCCCTTCCCCAACATTCCACTTTCACCTTAAAAAAAAAAAAAAGGACACCTGTCCCAAAAACAAATATCGTCCCATACATAGCTCTCCATTTGGCACATGTGTCCACTGGACACGTCATTTGGTCCAGTTAGCTTGACAATGCAGTTATCCTGTCCTCACTCCTTTCTCTGCGATTGAGAGTTTAAAGTCATGTACATATTCTGTCAAAGTGCTCAGTTGTTGCTGTACAAGAAATGGATAGCTATGGTTCTTTCCTACCCCCTTCCTGCATATCCCTACCTGCCTTTCAATATATTTTGCCCCCTGCTTGCACCTCATTTTACCACTTTCCTATCTTCCCATTTTTCTTTTCTTTATATTTATTTAGCTTGTTGTTACGCAATGCAACACATCACTCAGCTTCACTAAGCTCAGCTAAATCGAGCTATATTGACTATATGTGTTTTTAAACTTGTAATACACACTTAAAAAATAAACACTTGTCCCATATATTGAACCCAAGACCATCAGTTCTGAAGATTACTGCATTAACTTGCCATGCCACTGGTTTAAACAAAACATAGTAATTTCCAATTGTAGTCATTAAGGATGTTTCAGTGGAGCTGCGCGCTGCACCACCAAACTTGATTGATTAGCAATGGAAAAGATAGAAGTGAACCTTGGACTCAGGTGCAATAGTACACCACTAGAAAGCCAAAGACATAATAATAGATGTAAGTGAGGCCTGTGATAGCAGGTAAATGTACCCTTCAGCAGTAACATGTAGAAAGGTACCTGCTAAGGCATTAATGGAAAAATACATGTTCATCTGGGACCCAGGTACACACAAACATCCATATAAAGCCATGCACATACTTATGGATGTAGAAACTGTATGTCACAGCCTGTATATCTGCACATATATCTTGCAAATACACCTGCTGTAGCAGTGACTCAGTAACTTAGTCTGTTAATCACTTTGCAAACAGTACATTGTGCCACACACAGTCCTGGGTTCAAATCCAGTGGTGTGTGGAAGGGAATGCACAGTATTAAGGCAGCAATTAATGACTGAGTCATGCACTCTTTATCCACACAATACATTTCAAATAACATGTCTGCTTATCACTGATGGAAGCCACAGGCCTGCAGGTGGGAACACAGAAAAATCAAGTAACTTATAATGAAGAACTATTTACTATTCTTATAGAGAATGAAATAAGTATGTGTAAATAAATGATGTATTTTAATGATGTAAGTTACTTGATTTTTACAACAATTTCATATATTGTTCTGCATTTTAATGTATTTATGTTATTGAGAATCAAATTATTTCATTTTGATTCTCTAAATGTCAGGTATTCCAAGTTTATTTATATATTCATTCATATTCATGAGCATTGTTCAATAGATTTTCATTGGTTAGTTTAAATGAATGGTCAGCATATATATATGGGTGTTAATTACTGTTGTATTTGTCTGATGAAGTCTAATTTATGTGACGAAAAACATGGTGTTTGTCAAACGTTTAACATTCAATAAAGGTGGTATTAGGTTCTCGGTTGTCCGGTGCAGTTTTGTCCTCACACAGTGCATCTCTCATTTATTGGTTTTCTGTTTGCACTGCGCTTCATTTATTGATTATGTTAGTGATACTTTTAACTAACATTCTTACCTTAAACGCATGCTTTAATTGGAGGTGAAGGGGTAGCCTCACTCTGGCTCTGCCTCTACAACAAGGCTGACACAGCTCACACAGTTACTCCTACAGCATGTAATCCCTCAAAGTTTTCACACTCTGCCTATGTCTTTTATCTGCAGCAGTAGCTGCAGCCTATACCACACACATCTCTATGTAAAAGTTTCTGCTACAAACCTACCCTCTGCAATGATGTAATCTCCTCACCCCAGTAATGTCCAGCACAACATATCAGAAAGGGGCACTAATATACATGAAGGCCTTATATATTGTACAGAGGTTGCATGTCATAGGCTGATGATAGTACAAATCAGCTGTGTTGTCTGCAATTAGGATTTCAGACACACAGTTTGGTTTAGATGCAATCACCTACTGATGGGAAGCATGTTTAAAAGGAAAGCAGCTGGCAATGGGGAACCATTTTGTATGAGACTTTCCTCACACAGAGCATGCCTTTGTGCAAACTTTAATATCACCACATATCAACAAAGGAGTACTGCACTCCATCAGGTATGTAACTGAGTTTGTGTACAACAGGATGTAAATGGGCGAATAGACTTAGAGGAATAGGGATTACAGCATTAAGCTTGTCTTAGTCCTGTGATAATGACATGTTATTTATCTCCTGCTGTCTTAAACTTACACAGGACATACAATACATCAGGGTGCATTGTCATTTGTCACTGTGACACAATGGTGTTGTTGGACTGTCCCTTTATAGTGGTAGTAATAGCAGACTTTTATTTGTGTGGCACACTTCTTATGACATATTATTGTGGAGTGTTGGGTGCATGGTTATACAGCAGTATCTGTCATGGCACACATGGAAATAACTGACTATTTCTACTATCTCAGTTATATCCACAAATTTAGTATGTTTGCACACTGTGGAGTATGACATGTGAGAGCAAGTAATGGATAGTGCCAGATATTTTGCCCTTGCTGCATCTCTAGATAGTGTACTTCCACATATGTGATCCTGTAATGTGTTCCCATTTTGTTATCTTTCAGGAATCATGAACCCTAGACACCAAGCCCCCTTTTCTGATGCATAAAATGAAACTATACTGGAAGGACTAAGGCAACATTATCACATCCTACTGTCCTATGGGGAGGCAAAATAGGGAAGAGCAGGCTGCACTGTGAGCAGACCTTGTCCATGATGTGAATAGCACAGGCTATCAGGGCAGGACATATGAGCAGGTTCAACATCACGCAAAAGAAATGAGCAATGCTGCATGATGAAGAGCAGTAGATGTAGCCAGGGGTCATGCCATCATCGTTGGAGGGCCTGCAGCAGAACAACAACTCTTGGACACTGAAGAATTCCTGGAAAACCTAAGCACACATGACATCTCCCAGCCATCCATCACACCATCATGGAGGTGGGTGCCACAGTTTCCACAGCTGAGGAGCATGCAGGTAGGCTTACTGTTATCAGCATTGTAATACTGTAGCAGTCATTCCATCAGTCTGTACATACTTTTACAGGGGTGTCAGGTCTTTTTTCTTTGGAGGAGGGTTTAACCTTAGTTGTACTCTTATATTCAAAATGTGAGCATTACAACAAGTAACAGAGTATGTACTGTAAATGTGAGATATATGGACAGATTACCTTGTTGTGCTGCAACATGCATTGGTACTGGCATTATCTCACCCTCAAATTTTCACAGGTCTGTCAGGTATTGTCCAAAGCCATGGCCCTGCTACTGGTAAGCATGACACTGTTTTGTTATGGAACATTTATATTCTATTAAAGTTAATGTCCATAATAATAATTTAATCACATGTTCATGTGTAAACAGATTAGAATGTTTTTGTTTTCCCGTCTGGTACCTAAGTATCTTAGAGGAGGTAATCGCAGGAGTGTAGATGAACAAAATGAAACACTTTGGCAGTGACAGTAAAGAGCAGATAAGCCTTCTGATATAAGTAGGACAATTACTCTAAAATGCCTTTTAAAAAAAGGTTGAAAGGAAAGTAAATTAGGCAGTGAAATGTGTATTTCAATGGAATACATGCATTTGGTCACACGGCCGAATGTCGATCCATTGTAATTCCGAACCGTAATGTCGAAACTCATAGTCGTGAACACTCGTAATGTTGCACACAACGTATAATTCTAAATTGCAGATCGCACAACCGCCACAACAAGTGCTACTATGGGTCGAGAGGGGGGAATAGTAGCCTGGCCGGCGTTCAGTAATTCCAGGTTCGGCATCTGCAGATTCGACATTTTGTGATCTTTGGATTCTGCTTTCAACATGTTCACATTCAGACATCAGCCATTCACTTAAATGCATGTATACCTATTTCAATATATCTGTTAAGATAAGTGTACTGGGTTTTTACGTGTTGTTTTATCAAGTACAGCTTCATATTGATTAATTAAAAGGTAAATTGTATTGGTCAAGTTTTACTTGATGTACTTGAAGTGACTGATTTAAAGATCTTTAACTGAGTGTGTATTTTATTCTGAGGAAGTCTTTTTTTGGACAAACGCAGAGAAGAAAAATGTTGGCCCGCTAATCTAGTTGTGGGTCTTTGTTATTATAAGTAATGGTGGATGTTCCATACACAACAGTGCAGGTATTCATGTACAGCTGTTTTCATTCTTATCACAGGTGACTGTGGGGGGGGGGTCTGTTTCCTAGAACACCTGATGTCAGGTGTCTCTTCAGACTCTGATGATGATGGTGGCCACAGTGAGTCATGGGTGGGGGTGTTGGGGGCTGAATCTGTCCCAAAGATAGACATCTTTCTTCTCCCTCCATTGTCACTGCACACAGTCAGTATGCCCATAAATACCCAGTCCCCAGAGGCCACAGATATTAGACAGTTAAAAGGTGCAGACATTGAACAGAAAGTATGGCAAATATGGCTCCACTGAGTGTAGACATTGGCCATAGCATAGAGATCTGGTGAGGTTCCGCACAGATGGATTAACAGGGGTACTTGTATGAGGCCTGCTGTCCATCCACCACCTTTTGCAAGTGTCACATCACGGGTCACTTGATGCTTGTTTTCGGCCATCATGGACATATAGGCATGTTCTTAACGGAACACCAAATGTATGCTTAGGGTTATGGATGCAGCACAGTCTGGCATACGTGACTGCCTCCAAGACACTGTGGACACCCTGGATTGGTTGGCTGATGCAGTGGACAGAAGATGGGCTGAGACAGTGTCTGTCTTGGACTGCACATTGTGCTGGAATGTGTGGTTGGAGTTGAGCGTTGGACACATGGACATAGGTCAGCAACCCCATCTGCTGAGAATCTATGTGGCCATGCACAATCACGGTCCCATAGTGGCAGTACATTCAGTGCTACAGAGAGGAGTGTGCTGTATACACCATGACATGGCAGGTCATGGGATCATGGGCCTGGGTGTTCCCATGGGGGACACAGTCCCAGCAGACAGCAGTCACCATCTGGTACTAACACCTCTTCTGACCTTGGGCATGGAGGTGCCAGTGCAACTACTGGCAGAGCCAGTTTCCATTTTCAGGTGGGGCCAGAGATGGTGAACTGTCAACTCTACAATGTACTGTCCACAGCTGTCCAACAAACCCACACATATGTAGGACTAGGACTGAGCTTGACTGTGTACATGCACACACTCACACACCACTGTCAAATGCAGGTCACCTACAGACACAAATGGCACCTTTCCATGGTCCATCTTACCTGCTTCCCTTCCTGAGTCACACACACGCTGTCAACCTTTTGAGTCAGCCTAGGTCTCATGCATCCCTGCACAACACCCTGTCAAAGAGATGATAACTGTGCCACATCCCTTTCATTCTCACCATTGATACAGGGAAATTAAGCTATGTGTCTAATGCACAGAATGACTATATTAGTTAACATATACTTGTGTAATGCAGTGTTGTTTTGCCGTGCCACATTTAGTGGCTAATGACAGATACTGTATGTTGGCATTGTCATGAGTATGCAACATACATTTGTGTACCTTATGTTGTATGATGTAATGGCTGTATAGTTACACAATGACAGGTATGTCACAGCCAAATTTTTGTTTCTGGTTCAGGAGTCTGTTGGGATAACCTGTGGCTACACAGTGGCAATAAAGCTGCACAGTATGGCATGTCAGTACAGCACAACTATGTCTTCAACAAAGTACAGCACTATAAGTGCACGGCTCCATAGGTTCATATGTGTTTAACAAGCTAACAAGCACAATGGCAGCATTCAGTGTACTTGCGCATCCCTTATCTGTGAACAGGTCTGCTACCCTTGATAATTACCACCAGGGTTTTGGGAACATACACATCTACAAGCTGTCCTGATGGAGATGGCCCTTCTATGAAATATCCTGTGCCCAGTGCAGACAGTTGCCCAACACCAGTTGTGATTGATGTGTTCTGCATCCCATCTTGTAACCTGCACATGCTGTGTCACAGCAAATGTGTGCTTCACATGCATGGGGGGCCCTGTTTCATGTAGGGCATACTGTCTGTGTTACAAACCTGTCTCTCCAGCATGACTATGTATGCCACAGTGATGTTGTAGGCATGTAGAACAGGTGAGATGTGTTAGTCCTGTCATGGACACACAGGAGGTACACAGTGGGATCTGACACCTCCCTATATGGAGCCATACACATCCCCTCCAAAGAATTTAGGAGACAGACTACACATGTGTGGATGTGACATGGGCCTCATAGGACAGATTATCGACGCTGTGTATTGGTGTAACATGCGACCTGTGTGGCTGCTACAGATGCACACTATGCCTGCGTACTGACATAGCAAGGGTACCGTTGCACACAATGATAGGTGTGATGACTGCCACATTCAGTATAACAGTGACAGACTGGAACGTACATCCCAAACCTGTCAGTATAGGTTGTACAACAGTGAATGCATCCCCACATCTTACCAACCAGTGAGAGTCAAAGCCTACATTGTTGTGTCCATAACCTCAGTTGTAATGGCTCAACTGTGTGCGGTGTGCAGACACTGCAATAATTTGCAGGGGTGGATGATTCCCCATATGATTGTATTGGTCAGTCATTGGCAGTTAGCCTTTGTCAGTGGCTCACAATACAACTGACTGTGTCTTACATCATCCTGGATAACTGTTGGGTCTGTGTGGGATTCTGTGAAAGCTTCCAATATGCAATCACCTACAAATGTACTCAGTCAGAGGTCACTGACAGTGGCTATGATTGTGAGAGAGAATAGGTAGATGGGTTACCAATAATGGAGAATGGTGAACTACACTGGTGACTGGCATCACTGTGGCATAGGTATCCCAATGTTATCTTCCCTGAGTATGACTGTCAGACACTTGCCTATCCACCAGCTGACAAAACACTCTGCACATGATGCACACAGTTTCCAGCAAGGCCTACTGGCCTAATATTGTCATGGATGGTGCAGTGGTGCAGTGATAGCATTGTCGCCTCACAGCAAGTGGTTCTCTGTTTTGATTCTTGGCTGGAGTGCCTTCTGTGTGGAGTCTGCATGTGCTCCCTGCATTCATGTGGGCTTGCTTCGGGTGCTCCAATTTCCTCCCACATTCAAAGATATGCATCTAGAGTATTTCTTCCCGGGCCACCACTGAAAATTGGCTTTGTTCCAAGTTTGACTTTTTTGGTTAACAAATAAATAAATACACATTGTCAGGTCATGGTTGGTGGAGTGAGACATATGTCCGCCATCCATTGCATAGTGTAACAGTCAGAGAGCTCTGACAATTACAGTTGGTAGGCATAATCTGGCCTGGAGTAAAAGTAACAGTGTTTGGTCCAATGTCAGTAGGTGCATGATAGTGTCAGCCCTCTTATCTGTGCTAATTCCTATCATGGCATTCCAGATGACATAACTCAGAGATCTGGAGACAACGCTTGACATTACATGCTAGTTGTCTTTTGTGTAAGTTAGTATTGCAGTCACTTCCAGCATGTTACAAGAAGATACTCATGCAAGGTGTCTGTACAAAGCACAGGCAAACACATTAGAAAAGTGTAATATGTACACACTGTGATGCTTAGTCATGCTGAGGATCACTTAACCAAATGATGGTCCAGATCCTTACCTACAAGGGCCTGCAGCAGTGCTGTGATATCTCCACAGGAGGAATCAGCATAGTGGATAATGTCAACAGCCATGAACAAACTCCTTCCAAAAAGTAAAAGACCAGATAATCCACAACGGAACCAAGTGTTTGGTGAACGCTTTTATTCACCACACATAAAACATGCGTTTTCGTCCTAACCAAAGGACTTCATCAGACAAACAGCATAAATTCCATTCAGCTTAAATACTTCCCATAACAATTAATTTAATTCAAAAACCAATGAGTTCCTAATTTTAAAATTCAAATGAACAAATCACATTGCCCTGTTCTTACATATTAATGCCTTCCTCCTTTTTTTTTTTTTTTCTCCTTTTTTACAGTTGGCTAACTGCCCTTGAGAGCCAGTTTAAGCCTAGCCAATTATCCCCTGTGAGATTCAAACCGTGTACCTTGTTTTTGCAAGGCAAGCACCTTAACCATTAGGCCACCCTTTAAGCACCTTTTAAAGTGCCTTGTGCTTTGATCAATGTTACCCTACATACAATTCAAGTTTTCCACTAAATGTTTAGTTATGTTAGTTTCTATGTCAGAAATGTCAATCCTTTTATGTGGGGAAGACAGAGAGACATTTAAAAAGAAGGATATATGAACATACATATGACATCAAAAAAGGGAAATGTACAAGTGCACTTTTTAAACATTCCATCAATTGTTCTGAATTTAAATATGTATTCTTTGTCTTGGATCAAATTAAACCTGATATAAGAGGTGGCTTATGGGAAGAAATTTTAGAAAGCAAAGAACTTTGGTGGCAGGTCAACCTCGATGCTAGCACGAGGCCTGGTATGAATGAGTTTATATCCATCTCTTCACTTTTAAAATTAAGAGCTAACAATATTTGATTAAATCCAATGTAATTCCCATATATGGACACTAGAGGGGGTAAGCACACACACAAGAACAAATAGAGGAGAATTTGACAAAATAAACATATGAATGTATAGGTCCCATTGTTTTTGAAAACATAACATGAATTCTTAACTTTTAATTTTTTAACATGGAATTTTTTAACATGGAATCTTTTTTAGCATGGAGGTTTTTAAGCTACTTATTTATTTATTTATATTGTAACTAAACATTTAGTGGAAAACTTGAATTGTATGTAGGGTAACACTGATCAAAGCACAAGGCACTTTAAAAGGAAGGCATTAGTATGTAAGAACAGGGCAATGTGATTTGTTCATTTGAATTTTAAAATTAGGAACTCATTGGTTTTTGAATTAAATTAATTGTTATGGGAAGTATTTAAGCTGAATGGAATTTATGCTGTTTGTCTGATGAAGTCCTTTGGTTAGGACGAAAACGCATGTTTTATATGTGGTGAATAAAAGCGTTAACCAAACACTTGGTTCCATTGTGGATTATCCGGTCTTTTACTTTTTGGAAGGAGTTTGCTCGTGGCTGTTGGCATTTCCTCTTTTTTGTTTATTGGTTTCGAGAACTGCCTACTTTTTTGAATTTACTTGTTGATTAAAGAGGTTTGCCATCGGACTTTCTCCTTAAGCGGCACATCAAGTGTGGTAGCATGAGTGCTGACAACCAGGAAGAAGCTGGGCAGACCAGGAGATTAATTGGGCAGCTCACAGAGCTTGTAGACTTACTCACGCCTCTTTGCGTGAACCTCCTAACCGAAACGAAGCGTGCAACTGTGGCAAGTGATGGGATCCAAGAAACCGAGAGACCCAAAGGAAAAAGAAAAAGGGAGCTCACTGGTGACCGTATAGGAGTCGGCGACCCTGATGACATCGCTAGGACTGATTTTATTCCACTACAAACACCGAGGATTTTTGAAGAAGGACAAATTCACAAACTAAAAAAACAAAAAACAAACGAACTAAATAAAACTTGAGCAAGATGAAGGAGGCACACACAGTTGAATCTAATTTGCCAGGAAAGTTCCATTTCATCAAGTTTAAGAACCTCAGGGCCACCTCTTTCCTGGCAAATTAGATTAAATGCTTATTGTTTGCCAGGTCTAAATGAAGGTTGTGTTTTGAGTAGTGTATTAAAATTGAAAAATCTAAGACGTTGAAAAACATTTTGATAGTTTAATATATGTTGGGTTCTTAAATGCATTGTTTATTGAGTGTTTTAATATATGGTTATTCACTAAAACTGGTAAAAGTAAGGTGGCATTCATGTATTTAAATTGTGTATTTAAATGGTAGTATTTGTTTAAGTGATTTTTAAATTAACTATGTACGTTTTATGATTGGTTGGTTAAGTGTATTTAAATGAGTTGTTTTACTGTGTGATTTGTCTGATGAAGTTTGTGATTTGTCATAAACGAAAAGCGCTTTACAATAATACTTCAACTGTGTGTGCCTTCTTCATCTTGCTCAAGTTTTATTTAGTTCGTTTGATTTTTGAAGAAGGAATTAACAGTTCGGAAATGGGAGGAGACACTGTGCTCGAGCTTGGGGCTAAACCCAAAAGAAATGCACTTGTGGTCTCACAGAAAGGTACTGTTACCAGTAATAAAGAAGTTAATACAACAACTGAAGAATGTCTTAAAAAAGACTTTATTTTTAATAACGCTGATAACAATAAAAGACATGATTATGGCCATGGGGATGGCAGTACGTATTTGACAAAAATAGACAAGTTGTATAATTGTATGATGAAATTTAGGATTTTCAGTGTTGAAAATGCATATTTAAAGGAGTGTCTAAGAAGGGAAATAGTCCCTAAAGGTTTGAGGGTTTATAAATACCCTAATAATGTAATTATAGGTTCACAATTTCACAAGAGTTTATTGAATGTGTTTAACAACTGTGGTTTGGAAATCATAAAAGTTATTATTGAGGAAAATGAGCGTAAGCAATATGAGTTGGGGAAAGAAATAGATGAATTGGATAAAAATATAAAATCTGATTTAATTTTTAGTATCAGAGAGGAAAGAGATAAATATTTCAACATCAGGAGGGATATTGATGTGAAATGTGAGAACATTATACAACGCAAAACAGTAAAATTAAATAGGGACATTCATGAATATGAAAACAATATTAGTTACCCTAAACCTTCTAATCAAGGTTACAATTCAGGTGTTATAAAAAAGAAATGGAACAACAATTTTTTTAAAAATAAAGAATGGTATGGTAATAGGAGAGAAGTTGAATGGGAAAATGAATTATTTAATCAAGAATTTCCACCATTAGAACGTGGGGGGTCCAATGAGTCAGGGACCCAACCAAGGGGGGAAAATTTTCAGAATTGGGGGGGGAGAAGAGGAAGAGGGAGATACTAGTGGATAATACCCTCCAGCCTGGTAATAACAATACTATTGGTGACTATTCAAACAATATCTTAATAGAGGGAGACAATATTAAGTACACCCATAATGATTTTAGTATTTACAATTTTAGTGAAACGAATTTAACTATTCCACACTTTTCTCTTTTAATTAAAGGGTTGAAATTCATGCCTACAACTAAAGGGGACTACACACGAACTATCCTTGACATTAAGTTGTTTATAAGGAAAATTAATTTAGAAATTCTGGCTTCAAGAGCAGGATTGAAAAGAGAAATAGGGAAAGAACCTGTGTTAACTAAAAAATCCACTTACAACCCCCCTTTACTACCACAGCTAAAAAATTTTGAAAAGATTTTAGTAGATGGGGTCAGAAAGAAAAGTGACAAGGTCTGGGTTAATCATAATCTAAGTAAGGAAGAAAAAGTTGTGTTAAATGATTTAAGTAGAAATCCACTTCTTAGAGTTATGAAACCGGACAAGGGAGGGGGGATAGTTATAATGGATAAAATGATGTATGATGGTAAGATGAATGTCATTTTGAGGAATGAGAAAATATACACTGTAGTATCCCTAAATGAGATTAATATCGCTTATAAGCAAATAGACAATTTATTACAGGATTTGTTAGTCGAGGGAGTTATTGACAATAAAACATTTAAGTATTTGGAAGTTAGCAAACCAAGAACGGCTACAATATTCGGGATACCAAAAATCCATAAAAATATGTGTGACCCCCCCCGAGACCCATAGTGTCTTCAGAGGGTGCTAAAACTGTACCCTTAGCTAAATTTGTAGACACTAAGACAAAACATATATGGGTGAACAACCAGATTATTCTCAAGGATTCCTGGGACTTCTTGAGTAAACTAAAACCTGAGATGTATAAAGAAGATGTGCTTTTTGTCACTATTGACATTATTGATTTATTTAGTTGCATCCCTTATTTGGAAGGGATGGAGATGTTTGAGGAGAGTGTTTTTAAGGACATGACTCTCTGTCATAATGACAAAATAGCTAGTGTTGCATTCATGGATTCAGTTTTGAAATATAATTTCTTAACTTTTGAAGGTGAATTTTATCAGCAAAAAGCCGGGGTTTCCATGGGAGCTGCATGCGCCCCCACCTATGCCAACATTGTGTTGTCAAAATGGGAGGAAAGTCATATACTCAACTCAGAATATAAAAAACACTGGTTGATTTACCATAGGTTTTTGGATGACATTGCATTGTGATTTTTTGGGTAGGGGGGTATGCTAGATTCTTGGAATTTATGGAATACATTGGTGGGACAACAAGTTTCTTAAAATTTACATATTCTATCAACAACAAAACACTTAAATACTTAGATGTTGAAGTATACAAGAGGAATGGGAAGTTTGAAACTAAGGTCTTTAGAAAAGAAACTTACGTGAACTCCTTTCTACACTATGACAGTTCTCACCCCCTACATAGTAAAAGAAATATTGTCAAGGGGCAATATGTAAGGGGGTCAAGAATGACTAGAATTGGATTTTGAACAAGAATGGAAAAAATTGGAGAAAATGTTTCTAGAGCGTGGATATCCCAAGGATTTTGTGTGTAATATATGGGAAGAAGTCCAAACAAAAAGAAATGCTGCAGAAACCAAAAACTCAACCAAAAACCATTTCTCTAATGTCAATATGGTTTGGCATACATATACATATATACTTTTATTAAGTATGTATCGCTTTAAATCTTTATCAGATTATTTATTTAATCATTGAGCAGCTGTATATAAAAAGAATGTGTTGAGGTGTGGTTTTTATTCTGATGAAGTTGTTTTAACAACGAAAACGTTGCTACAGTGGATATACGTTAATAAAATACTTTTATTGCCTGAACGCGCCTTGTTTCTGGAGGAATACTGTTCTTATTGTGTGTTGGCGGTGTTTGCTGCTCTCCCTGCCTGTCTGGCTGCTTGTTTTTGGTTGAGTATATGGGAAGAAGTCAAAAGAGGCAGGAAGGATAGATTTAAGCCTATTTTAGAGAAGGGAATTTCAACAGAGAGTGAAAATTTCAATCTTGGGGGGAGGGGGAATAATAATAACAATAATAATAAGTGTGAAGGATATACGAAAAGTTTAGTGGTGGAATACAATGTTTCTAATAAAAAGATGAAAGAATTTTTAGGTATGGAATGGAATAAATTCTCCATTTTGACTGATATAGATGAAGTTACAAATATGCAACCAAAAATAGTTTATAAAAATTCAAAGAACATAAAGAATATATTAGAAAGGAAAACAAATATTAAACAATATGGAGATGGCAACAAAATGGCAACATTCAAGTGCGGTAGGTGTCCGCAGTGTCCATATATTATTAATAAAGGGGAAGTGTACATTGAGAGTAGGAAGAGATCGTTAAACAGTAATAATTATTATAACTGTGACAGTAAAGGAGTAATATACCTTGTTCTATGTCAGAAATGTCAATCCTTTTATGTGGGGAAGACAGAGAGACATTTAAAAAGAAGGATATATGAACATACATATGACATCAAAAAAGGGAAATGTACAAGTGCACTTTTTAAACATTCCATCAATTGTTCTGAATTTAAATATGTATTCTTTGTCTTGGATCAAATTAAACCTGATATAAGAGGTGGCTTATGGGAAGAAATTTTAGAAAGCAAAGTACTTTGGTGGCAGGTCAACCTCGATGCTAGCACGAGGCCTGGTATGAATGAGTTTATATCCATCTCTTCACTTTTAAAATTAAGAGCTAACAATATTTGATTAAATCCAATGTAATTCCCATATATGGACACTAGAGGGGGTAAGCACACACACAAGAACAAATAAAGGAGAATTTGAAAAAATAAACATATGAATGTATAGGTCCCATTGTTTTTGAAAACATAACATGAATTCTTAACTTTTAATTTTTTAACATGGAATTTTTTAACATGGAATCTTTTTAGCATGGAGGTTTTTAAGCTACTTATTTATTTATTTATATTGTAACTAAACATTTAGTGGAAAACTTGAATTGTATGTAGGGTAACATTGATCAAAGCACAAGGCACTTTAAAAGGAAGGCATTAATATGTAAGAACAGGGCAATGTGATTTGTTCATTTGAATTTTAAAATTAGGAACTCATTGTTTTTTGAATTAAATTAATTGTTATGGGAAGTATTTAAGCTGAATGGAATTTATGCTGTTTGTCTGATGAAGTCCTTTGGTTAGGACGAAAACGCATGTTTTATGTGTGGTGAATAAAAGCGTTAACCAAACACTTGGTTCCGTTGTGGATTATCTGGTCTTTTACTTTTTGGAAGGAGTTTGTTTGTGGCTGTTGGCATTTCCTCTTTTTGTTTATTGGTTTCGAGAACTGCCTACTTCCTTGAATTTAATAGTGGATAATGTGTTTACCAGTATAGGTGACCAGTACAGCCCCCCCCCCCAATGTGATGTCCTCACTGGTGGGATCTGGCCACAGATTATTCTCCTCAGACATACCAGCTCCTACCCCCTTGCAGATAATACAGACATATATGTCAAGACAGCCTTTTATTACCTCCTGTAGTAATAGTGTGACTGCACCTTCCCCTTCTGATGGGACAGGTGAGCATGCAGAATTCTACACCCATGCATTATGTCAGCATCATTACAACTGCATGAACCCAGCTGTATGTGACAGGAGGGACAGAGGCTCATCATGGCTCAGCACACCTGACTGGTATACAACTGCCATTAACAGGCTATATAATAACAGGTAGACACTGCTGTATAACAGTTGGGGTGAGGGTGCCCCCCCTAACATGGAGGCACCACCTCTGCAGCTAAAAGAAGGACATAGTGTTGTTCTGATGTTGTGTAGACACAGTAAGTGACAAAATTATTCACCCACTAAAAACAGAACCACAATGCACAGTGTCATTACATGTGTGACCTCAAGGGTCTGGCCCAGATTGTCGGTGACCTCATATGTCATGATGTCATATATGATGGGTCTGTACTCATACCTAACCAGTACACCTACACTGTCTGTGCCAACTACTGTCTGTGCCAACTACACTCCCTTGTCCCCACCACATGTGACACATGACATTCCTACAACCTGTCCCATAACTTCCATATATACAGAGCAGTTCATAACTGGTCTCTCATTGGAAGTAACACATCATCTTTTGCACATGCTAACATTCTGGGCTGCATCCCACATGTGATCTGACAAGGATGACTAATACCATTGGTAAACACTTGCAATAATACCGATTCTACTGTCTGCACACCCACTGAGTGGACAATGGCAACTGTTCTACCCTTGCACAGAGGTGGTGCATCCACTGACAAACATAACTATATACCTCTTTGTCTGAGTATTCATATGTCTATGCTCATAGGGGCAATCATCGTAGAGCTTATCAGCACACATATATTTGATCTACACATATGTGTGACAGTGGGTGTATGACTAATATACATGGTGGTCATTTCTGAGGCAGTCACCATGGACCTGGGTGAGGGTACATCAGGGCATACAACCTCCTAGACTGAGTCAAGTCATCTGACTATATCCCCTGCTAAGGCAACATTTACAAAGCACCCACTTAGGCATCCACAACACTGCCATTGTAGAGGTCACTGAGCGGCCCATTGCTGGCACACATACAGAATATAGGGACATCAACCTCCAATAGATGATCTGTAAGAAATAGTGCTCAACAGGGCACAGTCCTAGGTCCTGTATTGTTTGGAATCCATTCAAACACAATACATGTGACTACTGACTGAGTGTGGCTAACAATGTTGGCTGATGCCTGCAATCTGTGAGAACTCATAGAGTCTCTGTGGTATGTCACTATCCTGCATGAGGGTATTGGGAACACTTGCTTGTTGACATTCTAATGGCCATAAACTCCATGCAAATATATATGTAGTATAATTTCCATCAAGTTAGACCTATGTACCTGGTAAGTAGCACATCAGTCACAGCATGTGTTGTACATACTCAGGGGTGAATGAACTGGGCACAAAGACCTGGCCAAACATGTTTACAGCTAATGTGCTTCAGATCACCATGGCTCTACAGTGGTATGGCAGGAATCATATGGCATAGTTGAGGCTACAGTCACCTGTAGGTGACATATTCATAACCTCCAAATACTCTTCCCTCAGCATGCCAATATCTGGTGCAATGGACATTTGGTGATGTACCTTTCCAAGCAGTACTGGTCATTAAAGACAACAGTATGATCCCCTCACAAGGTCACTTCATGTCGTCTCCAGTATGTGTTCAATGAAGATCATCTGCAATGAGTGCCATTGTCACCAGTGGTATATAGAGTACTCAGAGGTGATCTGTGCCTTGCATACTGTGCAATGTATGACCCTGCTTGATTGTATATATTTTCTATCTGTAGAAGGCATAGTAGATTGATAACTCATTGTAAGGACATTAACCTCATATGTGATGTTGGTACTACATGCTTGTGAGAGAGATTTGTCTAGCAGACTTAAACACACCCTTGAAACAGAATCCTGTCTAATGCACACAGAGCATCTCAGTGCACCTCACCACATGCCATCTGTCTGATTGGCTGGCCGACCATCATCTTAACACTGGGCATCTGCCTGTGTCTCTCTTGGGCTGGGGCAATATGTGCTGATCCTGTAACTATGGGTATAAAGATGTCTATGATCATGAGAGCTGTATGGACATTTGGCTAGTGAAGTTCAAACATCCTATGGTTCCATAACATGATGTAAAATGCCCTGACAGGTTCACACACAAACATGGCTACATTGTGCCTAGCACCACTTCCAATCACTGCATACAGGACACATCAAGGCACACATGTAGTACAAGTTGGCTGTATGTAGATGAGAACACTTACCTATGTAGTGGTGCACACTATGTTGTGGTCAGTCCTTTGGGAGACCATATCACATGCTACAAATAAAATACTGCAAAACCCTACATATTTCTAAGTTACCACATTGATCACATTTATGCCATCTAGACATACACGTGCACCAAGTAGCCTGGAGTGAGATTAGAACCCTTACCTATCTGTTAAAATCACAGCATTTATCATACATGCCACAGCTACCTTTTGATACTACACTTTCAGCTGGTAGTCATAAGGTGGATGACATCATAAGGCCTTGTAGAAGAAGACAGTTTGGAAGACAGCAACAAGTTACATGGCCAAAAAATGCATAACCAAAAAAATTTAAGCTTGTTTTCTGCCTTTCCTGTTAAGTGGTATAGACTATTTGTAGGTTTCTGAGTCCCCAAGCCCTTCTGTGTTGGAGGGAAGCCTTGTAGCTTAGTTTTTTTTTGTTAAAATAGCAAACCGGATCACAATAAGAGCAGAGCTTCTAAAAGTTCCAAATGAGATTTATTGAATAAATCTCATTAGGAACTTTTAGAAGCTCTGCTCTTATTGTGATCCGGTTCGCTATTTTAACAGTTTGCTTGTTTGCTTGTCGTGGATTATTTTGAGCTTAGTTTTTTTTTTCTTATAACTAGCCAGTTTTCTAGTTTCAGCACTCAAATCTGTTTCTTTGATCTCAGCACTTGTTCAGAGAAAAAAAAAATTCATCTGCTTTTACTGTACTTGTGTTTCTACCTACTTTATTTTACTTTTTCATAATCTTAAAAGTACTCAATTGTATTTATTACTGCTTGGTCTAACTCATTCTAAGCCTTTTGGTTTAAACACTTGGGCTTCGGACCAGTTGTTTTGCACTGAGAGGGTTTGTGGTCTGCACTGTAGTGGCAGAACAGGTAGCTTACATCCTTCTAGGTTGGGGACTGCTGATTGAGGGCTCAGTGTCTGTTATTCTAAAAGTGTATTAATTCTGGTTTAAGCACTTGGGCTTTCAGGCCAGTTATTTTACATTAAGAGGGTTCGTGGTCTGCACTCTTGTGGGAGGAGAGGCTGGACTCTGCCCTTCTGAGCTGGGAATTTCTGGTTAAAGGCTTATTGTGCATGCATATCTAAACTGCTTCTTACTGAAGTTGGCGCGCCTTGTTTGCTGTGGCATAGACTGGATTCAGGCCTGCTGGATCTAGCTTTGTTTGTGTAACATGAGCACTAATCCAGGAATTTTCTAAAGTATTCAATTGTATTTATTACTGCTTGGTATTAACTTGATTAAATTGTATCTATCATTCTAAGTATTTTGGATAAAGCACTTGGGCTTCAGACCAGTTGTTTTACATTAGGAAGGTTTGTGGCATGCACTGTGGTGGCAGGACAGGTAGCTTTCATCCTTCTAAGTTGGGAACTGCTGATTGAGAGCCCAGTGTCTGTTATTCTTAAAGTGCATTAGTTCTGGTTTAAGCACTTGGGCTTCAGGCCAGGTATTTTACATTAAGAAGGTTCGTGGTCTGCACTCTTGTGGGAGAAGAGGCTGGACTCTGCCCTTCTGAGCTGGGAATTTCTGGTTAAAGGTTTATAGTGCCTGAATATTTGAACTGTATCTTACTGAAATTGGTACACCTTGTTTGCTGTAGCATAGACTAGATCCAGGCCTGCTGAATCGAGCTTTGTTTATATGCTTGTTGTTTGTTTGCTTGTTATTTCCCTGGAATGCTAATTCCACCTAATATGCGGCTTCTCAGTGCTTCTGTGGATCACTAGTGATATCTGCATTGCTTACTGTACTTATTTCCTTGTTTCATTTAAAAGAAAGTTACTGTTTGCCGTTTTTGCATTTAAGTTACCTGTAAGACATTGCACTTAAGTTACCTGGCACTTGCTCACTAAAGCAATTATATAAGTCAGCACTAAAAATTAAAAGCACTACACCCTCACTGCCCACTGGCCCTTGTTTTCAATTATTAAGGAATTCCCAATATTATTCTAGCATTTCCAAAGGTCAGTTGTCAATCTCCTCTCCAGTCCAGCTGGTGAATCTTGGAATCTTGAGACAATATTACAACTGCCTCATGTACACAGACAAACCTCTCCTCCTCCCAACAAATTCCAACACATGTGAGAGATGCAACCATATAGCCAAATTGGAGGCTAAGCTCTCTCAACTCAGTACTGGCATAACCAGTCAGGAGGAGAAGGAAACCACAGTCACTACAATTCCAGTCTCACATAGACCTAACACGACAGCAAACCAAACACATAATCACACAAAAACATACTCTGAGGCTCTAAATAAAGATCTGCCTAAGCAGCAGAGACCTCCAAAGCAGACACCCAAAGCAACCACTACCCCAAAACAAAACACGTGCAACACATATCTCACAAAGCCAGTGTGCCGAACAGTCACAGCCCTTAAGACTAAACAACACACCTGATACACTTGTAATAGGTGACTCTATCGTCAGGCACACTGACGTCCCGCTCACCAGGCTGAACAAGGAGAGGGTCACAGTGAGCAGCCTGTCGGGCGCTAGGATCCGCCAAATAACACAAGCACTCAGGTCACTCCAAGGCAAGTACAAATATGACTCAGTCATTGTCCATGCTGGTGTGAATGACCTGAGATTTACCTCCCTGGACTACATGAAAAGAGACATAAAGGAGCTCTCTGAGCATGTAGCCCAGGCCGTTATGACCCTGACCTTGAGTAGCATCTTACCCTCACCAAGAATGATGCCACAATATGAAGCCAAGATGATGAATTTCAACAATTGGCTTAAGTACTGGTGTCATTCAAAGGGGATGCAATGCCTGTCAGCTTGGGATGATATGCTCGACAAGCCACGATACTTCACTAGGGACGGCTTGCACCTGTCACCCCTGGGCTTTCGGATATTGGCAAAGGCTCTTGCTACCCCCATAGTGCCTTTTTTAGGCAAGAGTCAAAAGACAAACCCACCTCCATAGGTATCATAAGGGATAAGAAACTAAGAGTAATGCTACTCAATGCCAGAAGTCTAAACCAAAAGATGCACGCACTCGAAACTCTCCTTAGCATGGAGAACATCGATATCTGTGCAGTAACAGAAACCTGGTTTAGGGCTCCCAAGAGCACCACAGCACTACCAGGTTATACCTCATACCATGCTTTTCAGCCCCAAAACTTGGCCCGAACCACAAAAGGAGAGGGAGTATCGATATTCATCAAAGATACCCATACCTCCAGGTTGGTGGCAAACCACGAAGCATCAGAGACTATCCATGTGCAACTAACAGTGGGTAAAACTGCCTTCCAGTTTATAGCCTGCTACAGACCACCCTCCCAAACCCAGGAACCCCACTTGGCCTTCCTGAGAACACTAGAAAATATGAAGGTCTCTCCAAACACCATTATATTGGGTGACTTCAACTATCCAAACATAGACTGGGAGCATTACTCTAGCTCTAACACCCTTGCCCAAAGGTTCCTAGAATTTATTAACTCAAATGCTATGGAACAACTTGTTACCACTCCCACAAGAGGGGAAAACATACTGGACCTGATCACCACCAACATGGGGACTCTATGCTCCAGACCAGAAGTGTATCCTTCGCTGGTAAGATCAGACCATAAACTAATCTCACTGGATATTCACATCCCGATCCCACCCCCTGCCCAGAAAACCACAGTGAAAAACTTCTCTAAAGCAAATTTCGCACTCCTCAAAAACCGAGGTGGAATCCTTCAAAGCCCCCGGGCCTGTGGAAAATACGGCCCAGACCGCAGAATCCTTTATAAACACATTCTATGAACACCTTCAGGAATGCATGGATCATGCAATCCCAAATAAAACCAAGACCCAATCCTCCAAAGGCAGACATCCTGTCTAGTGGACCCCAGCCATAAACAAACTATACAACAGAAGGAGGAAGCTACTAAATGATAGAGCAAAATCCCAAAAAGGGAAGGTATCACTGATGAGTATTAGCGAAAAACTACGGGCACTCATAAAATTGTCTAAGGCCAACTTTTTTGAGAAAAATTGCACAGGACACTAAGGATAATCACAAGGCTTTCTTTAGTTATGTTAGGAACCTGGGTGGTAATTCCCAGATATGCTCAGATTTAGTCCAAAATGACAAAAAATACACTGAACTCACAGACATTACCAACATCCTAGCTGACAGGTTCAGCGCAAACTTCTCCCACCCCACCAAAAGAGCAAATATCTATCCCAGCAGAGTGCTGCCCCCCTGACATCTCAGATGCTCAGGTAAGAGCCGCCCTCTCCAAAGCAAAAAACTCAACATCAATGGGACCAGACGGTGTCCCGGGCTGCATCCTACATGAACTCCAAGAAGAGCTAAACCCAAACATAAAACTACTGTTCAATCTCGGCCTTACTACAGGATATGTGCCCAAAGAGTGGCGTACAGCAACAGTGGTCCCTCTCCATAAAGGTGGTGCCTCAATGGATCTTGGAAACTATCGCCCCATAAGCCTGACTAGCTTGGCTGCAAAGCTATGGAAAGGATCATCATGGACCTCATAAATAAAGATATTGGGGACCTACAGACACTGGATCCTACCCAGTTCGGCTTTGTTAACGGCAGATCCTGCCTCTTAAACCTGGTTGATTTCTTTGAAACAGTCACCAAGGCCATTGACAAGGGGAAGGTGGTCCACACAGCCTACCTGGACCTCGCAAAAGCCTTCAATACAATACCCCACTCGGGCATTATAGATAAGCTCACCAGCTTAAATATAAACACCTATGTCACTAGATGGATTGCAAACTGGCTCAAGGACAGAACCCACATGGTTAGAATTGCTGGAGCCATGTCAGACTCCAAACCAGTTACAAGTGGTGTCCCACAAGGCTCAGTCCTGGGACCTCTCTTGTTCAGTATATATTTCTCGGAGGTACAGGCCAACACGGAAGGACTGTGGCTGACAAAGTTCGCAGATGACTGCAAACTGGGTGCCATAATCGGCTCTCCAGCCGACACAAGCATCCTCCAAAAGGGCCTTATAGAAACAGACAACTGGTGCCAGAGCCATGGCCTCAAGCTAAATGCCATAAAGTGTATAGTCATCCCCTTTGGCAAAAATAAAGTGCCCACAAATTACCACATAGGTGGTAATCCATTAAGTACAGAAGAAGTAATTAGGGACCTGGGGACCCAAGTTGATAGCAATCTCTCATTTGACAACCACGTGGCCAAAGTGGTTAGAAAAACATTTTATATAGCCCACCTAATCATGAAGGGATTCACATCTAGATCATTGGAGGTCATATTGCCTCTTTACTCATCCCTCATCTGGCCCATAATTGAGTACAATGCCCCTTTTGGGATGTAGCTTACCAGACACCTGCAGCAACTGGAGAGACCCCAAAAGTATCTCACCAAGAGGATCAAAGGGCTCAAACAGATGCCATATGCTGCCTGGTTAAAGAAACTCCAGCTCTACTCAGTGGCATACCGCCTGTTCAGAGGCGATCTGTGCCTGACATATAAAGCCATGTCCAACCCAGAATTAATGGACATGATGCACCTCAGAAAATCCAAATCCCATCGAGCTATGTGCTCGAGAGACTTGAACCTCAGCACTGAAATAAATAGGACATGCTGGAGGGACAGATTCATAACCCAGAGGCTCCCTTCACTCTGGAATAAAATCCCAGTCCAGGTTAGGCAGAGTCCCTCAATGACTCTCTTCAAGAGGAATCTTGATGAGTGGATGGGAGATCATAGGTTTACCCCGGGTATCACTTCTGTGTCACTGTTAGACAGAGGCACAGTATACTAACCTCGAAAAAGGGCATAGCAAAATAAATTTAAAATGGGTGGCGAAAGCCAAACACATTCTGGCTAGGCTTATAAATGCCCTAGGGCAGATAGACTAGTATGAACCTATGAACCTAAGTGGATAGCTCATAAGGGTAAGGCAGTTGTTTTTCAGTGGTATATGCACACATGTGCACTAATTAGTCTGGAGAGAGATTAGAACCCCTACCTATCTAATTTTATTCATTATAGATTACAGTACTTATTGCACATACCACAGGTGGAGTCTGCTGCATACATGATTGCAGGCACAGTACTTGTGCATTAGACAAATTGGGCTTGTGTTGAATAGCACCTGAGGGCTGCAGAGTGATTTTGCTTCATACTGCTATCTGTATCTAGTATTCTAGTAGTGAGATAACTGATATTATCCTAGCTATGTGCTTACAGTTACCAGTATGGCCATATGTGGCTGCTTGCAGTTAGATAGGCAGACCTGTGGCCAGGAAGAATATACCCTGTCCATAAGTGCATTGACAACATTGTACATTGCACAACCTGCCCACCTTCATCTGTCTATGTGATGACATCCAGCATGCACAGAGGTCTGTAGGTAAGTAGACTATGTACTGCTGTACTCATAGTTTGGATCCTTTGAGCAACAGTATGGATGTGTGATAGTGCAAATTTACTCACCATTATTAGGTTATATAGGACAATACAGAAATCCACACACATATTTATGTAATTAACAGGGATGTATATATAAATGTAACTGTGTATATGTGTGTGTGTGTGTGTGTGTGTGTGTGTGTGTGTGTGTGTGTGTGTGTGTGTGTGTGTGTGTGTGTGTGTGCATGTGCATGACATGTATACATGTTATGGAGACATATGGGGATAGTCTATGTATCATTGTGATATATATAGCTATGTATATCGGCGTATATCTATTTGACACTACATACTGATAGATATATTATGTATGTGAGAAAGATATAGTGACAGGTGGATATACATACATATATGTATATATATATATATATATATATATATATATATATATATATATATATATATATATATATATGAGAGAGAGAGAGACATATCTATACATAAAAGGTCATTCTGATGATGGGGCAACAGAATTGCTCTTATTTTAACTGTTTGGGAATGCCCAGTGGGACTGTCAGTACTTACACAGTGACTCTAAGCCACACCTACCTGTACTCTAGTCCAGAATTTTGTGTGTTACAGACCATACCTTCAAAGCTCCAGAGAGCACCCCTGCATTACCAGGCTATAATTCATACCACACCTTTTGGCCACCAAACACGGACCGAAACACTAAAGGTGGAGATGTGTCCATATTCATTAAGGATATCCACACCTCCAAGCTAGTTGCTCAGCATAATGCATCCAAGATTATCCAAGTTCAACTAACTCTTGGCAAAACCGCAATCCAGATTGTAGATTTCTACAGACCCCCCCCCCACCATGCCTCAGGATTCCCACTCCTCTTTGCTTGATACACTGGAAAATATTAAGGTATAACCCAACACTCTAGTAATGGGTGATTTCAACTACCCTACCATTAACTGGGAAAACTACTCATGTACCAACTCTTTTGCTCAACAGTTTCTGGAAATCATCAATTCCAATGCCTTGGATCAACTTATCCACACCCCCACCAGGGGTAGCAATATCCTAGACCTGGTCATCACCAACATGGGTGACCGGTGTTCCACACCAGAGGTCAGATCCTTGTTGGTCAGATCCGACCACAAGCTAATCACCCTAGACATCCACATCCTGCTCCCACCCCCATTAGGAAAACAACAGTAAAAAATTTCCCCAAAGCCAACTTCACGCTTCTTAAGACAAAAGTGCCAAACTTCACGACACCCATGCAGATGGACAATAGAGGTATGACTGCTGAATCCTACACAAATGCACTTTATAAGCACTTACATGAGTGCATGGATTGTGCTATCCGTAACAGAACCAAGATGCTATCCTCCAAAAAAGGAAGCCAATCTGGTGGTCTTCTGCCATAAACAAACTACAACAGAAGAAAGAAACTGTTGCAAAAAAAGAGTAAAATCCCACGATTGGAGGAACTCCTTGGTCAGCCTCAGTAAGAAGCTGAAATCCCTCATAAAATCCTCCAAAGCTAGTTATGAAAACAAAATTGCCACTGATTCTAAGGACAACCACAAAGCATTCTATAGCTATGTCAAAAATCTCAATGGCAACACTCAGATCTGCTCTGAGTTACAGCACAATGACACTAAATATACAGAACCAACTGATATTGCCAACATCCTGGCAGATAGGTTCAGTGCTAACTTTACCCCCCTCTCATCCCCTAAAGGGCCCATCTTTATACTGGAAGAATGCAAAGTTCCTGTAATCATGGCTACACAGGTAAACACCTCACTCTCCAAAGCCAAGAACACAGCATCTATGGGACCTGACAACACCCCAGGCTGCCTTCTACATGAACTACAGAATGAACTGGCACCCCACCTAAGTACCATGTTCAATCATAGCCTCACCTCAGGCTTTATGCCCATTGAATGGTGCACCATGATATTTATCCCACTCCACAAAGGGGGGGCACAACAGACTCTGGGAACTACTGCCCCATTAGCCTGACGAGCCTCGTCTGCAAGGCCATGAAATGTATCATCATGGAACTCATAAACAAAGACATTGAAGATCTCCAAACTCTGGACCCCACACGGTTTGGGTTTGTAAAAGGCAGATCATGTCTCCTAAACCTGAAAGACTTCTTTGAAGTAGTCACCAAAGCCATAGATGAGGGTAAGGTGGCTCACACAGCCTATAAAGATTTCGCCAAGGCATTCAACACCATCCCCCACACTGGAATTATTGATAAACTCACTAAACTAGGTATAAATCCCTATGTCACAAGATGGGTTGCCAACTGGCTCACTGACAGAACCCACACTGTGAAAGTAGCAAACTCCAAATCAGACTTCAGACCAGTGACAAGTGGAGTACCACAGGGTTCAGTCCTGGGTCCTCTCCTGTTTAGTATCTACTTCTCTAAAGTACAGGCTAACACAGAAGGTCTTTGGCTAACTAAATTTGCAGATGCCTGCAAACTAGGAGCCATAATCGAAACTCCTAATGATGTGGACATTCTACAAAAGGGCCACACTGAGACAGATGCCTGGTGTCAAAGACATGGTCTCAAGCTCAATGCCAAAAAGTGCATTGTCCTCCCCTTTGGTAAAAACTCTGTACCCATGAACTACCACATAGGTGGTAGTCTACTTAACAACGAAAGTGTGATAAGAGACCTTGGGACACAGGCGGACAGTAGTCTCTCCTTTGATAATCACATCACCACAGTAGTCAGGAAATCCTTCTATGTGGCACACCTCATCACAAAATTTTTCTCATCCAGAAAAATAGAGGTCATTGTTCCCCTCTACTCATCACTCATTAGACCCATTATAGAGTACAATGCCCCTTTTGGTATGTACCTCACAAGACATCTACAACAACTGGAAAGGCCGCAAAAATACCTATCAAAGAGGATTACTGGCCTCAAACAGATGCCTTATGCAGACCATCTCAAAAAACTCCAGCTTTACTCTGTCGCATATCGCCTACTCAGAGGCGATCTCTGCCTAACATACAAAGCTATGTCAAACCCAGAGCTGTTGGACATGCTCTACTTAAAGAAATCCCAATCCCTCCGAGCTACACACTCTAGGGACCTAAACCTTGTCACCACAATAAACAGAACATGCTGAAGGAATAGATTCCTGTCCCAGAGACTTCCCATACTCTGGAACAGACTACCTATCTATGTCAAACAGAGCTCCTCATTAGCACTCTTCAAGAAAATTCTTGATGATTGGATGGGTAATAGGAAATTCACCCTGGGGATCACTTCTGTGGTTCTGCTTGACAGGGGCACAGGAAAATAATTTTCTTGGGTGGCGAAAGCCAGGGTACCTATTTGGCTAGGCTTGTATAGGCCCTAGGGCCAATAGCCTAGTACCTACCTATGAACCTATGAACCTACCTCTCAACTATCAAGAGTTTTGCAGAATGTCCAGAGTTTTTTTTCATAATTTTGGTCTTTTCTTTGTAGAATGTGTGGTTTTCTAGCAAATCAGTTGGATGAACTGAGGATAGAAGTCACTAAATAATGGCATACATTTGAGTTTCTGACTTCAAATCCTTCTGAAAAATGTCTCTTGAAACAAACCCTGTTATTCTAGCAAATTTTTAAGTTTACGAAAGCAGTATTTAAAATATGCCCCTATTTATGGACCTTTTCCCCCTCATTTTGTCAGGCTTTGTCCAGATTTCTTGCACTAAGAGGTTGAGGGGTATGTTACAGACATTGACACCGTCCCTGTTTCTGGAAAGGTTTAGAACTCAGTAAGACAAATAAGAAAGGCATGTTTCCCTGTTTTCAATGTAACGTGTAGATTTATTTCACAAGGGTCATTTATAGTGATAGAGACAATGGATAGAACTTTTGAAGTACCTGAATATGTCAACTGTAACACTAAAGGTGTCATTTATATCAGTACCTGTAGCAACTGTTCCGCTTTTTATGTAGGAATGACCACCAGGTGCTTAAAGACAAGAATTCGTGAACACATTTATAGTATAAAGTGTAAGGACGAAACTAATGCTTTATTCAAACATTCTTTAGTTTGCCACAATTTCAAGAAATTTATGTTCTCAGTCATAGAAGTTTGTAAATCTGATTTGAGAGGGGGTGACTTCAAAAACTATGTTGAACAAAGGGAGACCTTGTGGCAAATAAGGCTAAAATCTGACAAATTCCCAGGTTTGAATGACACTATAAATATTAAATGTTTTTTAAAAAACAGTAAGCTATTTATTGATAAAAGTGTTGAAACGAGATTTTTTAATTAGTATTTTTTAACTTTTTTAATTGAATTATTGAGTATTAATCAGTATTAGGGTATTTAAGTAGTGTGGTGAACCTTAAAATGTATTCTGAAGAAGTCCCTTGACGAAAGCGGTTATTAAAGTTTATTACGCTATTTGCTGCCTGTGAGAGCTGTTTTTCCTCAACTGAATACTGTTGGTGATAGTACCAATTGGTACTTGTGTTAGCTGTTTTTTCCTCAACCGAATACTGTTGGTTCTCGAACGTTGTGTTTTTATTTGGTTTCAAAATGTCCATAGCATTTCCCAACTGTCTGCTGTACTTAATATATGACTGAGGTTCATAATGTTACACCACACACAGAATAAAAGTATGTAAAAACACTGGCATAATAATACCTCACATGCAAAATATGTGAATATTTCCTGATTAGAACCATCAATACCATCACCCATGCTATCTTCCCTAATCCACTGAGCCACACAGGCTGTTAGATAGATAGAAGTCATTTGTCATACAGTCAACTGCATAAACATATACATTGTTATTTCTGCTTTATGTGGGACATACTATGAGTGCTATGTTACAGCCCTGAGATTGCCTCGTCTGCTGATATGTCATTGCTGACTTACTGTTAAAGCAGTTATATAGGAACACTGCTGTGCTGGGGGTGGGAGAATGATGGCACATGATCAGCTGGGATAGAAAGTAGTCCAAATATCATGTGACCCCACTGTTTAAAATCTCCCTTGACTGATGTAGTGAATATTCCAACCATGAGGTCTAGTGATTATTAGGGGAAGTATACTGTTGGACTGGGTATCTGTAGTCCCATGTGGATGTTACAGCTGTCTAAATAGCCCACTATATTTCCTTGCATAAATGCAGGAAATCCATGCATAAGATACCATATTATATTAATCCTGATAAGTAGTGCGTAGTTTAGAGACTTACCTTGCAAATGCAGAAGTTGACAGAACTGTAGGTCGGGGCTGTCTCTATGTGATGCAAGCAGTATATAACCAATACACAGATAGGTACAGGTTGTGTGAGTTGTCTGGCATCAGCAATTTTACTATATGTATGTGAGTAGGAGTAAGGTGTCAGTCCTTAGGGCCCTAGGTTGTCAGTGACTGTGCTATGCATTGTCTCTTAACCAAAGTCAGGGTGTACTGGGCACACCAACGTCTGCCTACAGGGACATCATCAGGGGGTTCCTCCTCTGAGACCTTTTGTGGGTGTAGCTGTGGTGACCTAGGCACTGGTGGGGTGCTGTGTATCCCTTCCCTTTGCTGAACCTGCTGCAGCTGTTTCCACAGGATTATATTGTGTAGCATGACACATACTGTGACTATATGTGCACATGTGGATGGAGTGTACTGCAAGGCTCTAGCAGATATATCGCGGCACCAGAACTGTGACTTCAGAAGCCCAAACACATGCTCTATGATGTTCCTAGTTAGTGCAGGTGCCTCATTATGGCATTCTTCTGTGTGTGTGTGTGTGTGTGTGTGTGTGTGTGTGTTCATTTCTGATGTCATCATCCACAGTTCCAGTACGTAGCCAGCATCCACTAGTAAATGGCCATGTGGGATGTTCCCCCTAGCAAACACCTGGTACAGCTGTGATGTGTGCCAGATATGGGAGTGTTGATAACTGCCAAGGCTGCCAGCACGCACATTCATGATTATGCCCTGGGCATTGCACACAACCTGTCAGTTGATGGAGTGGTACCCCTTGCAGTTGACGTAGATTCTACCCTCTTCACTGGGTAGTGACTTGATGTGTACATGAGTGCAATCTGTGGCACCCAGTACCTCAGTTTAGTATGCTACATGGTAGAAGTGTTGCATATTGCTGTCCCTCACCTCAGGGGTGAGGGGAAAAGAAATATGCTCACTAGCATGTGGTAGCATGGCATCCAGGAACTGGTGGAGTACCCTGGATGTTGATGCCTGTGAGACCCCCATCATGTCGCCAGTTGGTCTTTAGAAGGTACCTTTAGGTAGCATCCAAACGGCTACCATACCTTTGTTTCCACTGGGATGAGTTCCTCTCTGTTGGCTCTTGGTCTGAGTTGAGAGAGGCAGAGCTCAGTGAGTTCTTGCAGTATGTACCTGTCCACCCTGTAGCGCTCTACAATCTCCAGCTGATGTAGCTCTTGGAAGATTACCCTGGGCCTGAACACTCTTCTCCTTCTCTGTCTAGGCGTATTGTCAGCAGTTGCAGCAGCACTGACTTTAGCATTTAGCATGTAGAGATGCAGCAGACCTGCAGCAGCCCCTAGCATTCTTTCAGTTAAAATTCTCAAGTCTGTACTCCAATGGTGAAGATTATGGGGGGAAGAAACAGATTGTAGGGTGTTTGCATACTTTATAGTGCTCTGCTGTAAGTGCTGACTCTGTAGTTGGCTAACTATGATGCATTGCAGCTGTCTAGTATATCATTAGCATCATTTAATGGCCCTAATTTAAGTTATACAGGGGGCAAAACTAACTAATATGTCATTGACTTCTAGATACACTCAGTGCAGTGGCATGCTGTGCAAACGTGCACTGCGTAGGTGAAGAAAGCTTAGCAATTTGTACTCACACCCCCCCAGAATTCCACGCTCAGCACAGCGGCACACCACACAAACATAATGAAACACATTTGCCATAAGTTAGTGCATACACCCCCATGAAAGCACACACTTGGCATGGTGGTGCACCATGCAAACAGGTGCAGCTAAGCTGAAGAAAGCTAATAAGTTATTGAACACACCATTCCCTGATGTCAGCTACCTTCTCTGTACACACCAACATAGTTCTCTGCCTACACAGAGGGGATATGTGGACACGATTGCCCCTTTATGTTATTCAGTATCTCCACCTCATTTGTATAGGGATTCATGCTCACAGCTTGTAAACTACATACTTCAATGCCCTACCAGATTAGCAACAGCATCAATGTACCATTGCAGATACTCCACGCAGGATCTTGTAATATATTTCTGTCACATAATATCAATTTTGTTTATTCCAATTTTTTTTTTTTTTTTTTTTTTATAAAGCATGTTTGCATAAACATGCCCAGATTATTAAAATAATAATTTTTATTTAATTTATTTCCTTTAATCTTTCTGACACATGGAAGATAGTTTTGCTCATATCTGTACGTGATATGCCATTTCTGTCCATCTGTCTACATTTTTACAGCCACTTTTGTCTGTCTACATTCCTGTGCATGGAATTTTTCTGTGTTGTCTACAGACACTAACACAGGGTCTGCAGAGCTGCCTATCTGCTTGCTGGATCACTCTTCCTGCCTCATTTGTATGAGATTCACCTGCTTATAAGGTGATTTGCATGCCACAGAAGTTTCCATGTTGGCAGCACTTACAGAATCTAAAAATGTTTGTGAAATTCCTTCCTATATCTATATATATAGATATAAATATATCAACTCCAAGATTGCACATAGTGTAGTTAAGTGCAATCTTGGAGTAGATATATATAATTAGCAGGGGGTGTGGGCGCAGCCCCATAGGGATGCAGGGGCTTGCCCCTGCATATATTTGGTAGAAATTGTTATGATTTATGTTGTTTAAGCTGAGTTTACGCATAATATGTGTTTTCAGTATTTTGAGTTTCAGTATTTTGAGTATTCAGTATTTTGAGCTTTCAGTATTTTGGTCGTCAGTTTTATGAAGTTTTGTCATTTTCAGTATTTTGAAGTTTCAGTGTTATGAAGTGAATCCATATATATATATATATATATATATATATATATATATATATATATATATATATATATATATAGATATATATATATATATATATATTTATATTTATATATATGGGTCTACTTCAGTAGATCGAACTTTTATAAATTTGAACCACATATGGCCAAGACCATATGTTTGAACTTGTAAAAGTTTAAACACTGAATAAAAAACTCCAGTGAGAGAGATGGGAAGATGACCACTAATGCAGTCACACTGAATGCCATAGTGGAAGATGATATTGGGTAATGGTTCTAATATACACTGAATGCCATAGTGGGAGATGATATTTGGTAAGGGTACTAATATACAGTAGAGTACACTTTGTGTCCCAGTATATTTGAAGAGTTAAGCGAGAATGATGAGTTGTAAATGAATATGTTGAGGCTTTGTTGGGAAATAGCCAGTAAACATTGAAATCTTCAGTGATCTCTGAAATGAAACTTATGATTAGCCAGTAGAATGTAGAATACTTCTTTAGTGACAATTTATTCTTTCCATGCTAGAATATATATATATATATATATATATATATATATATATATATATATATATATATATATATACCAATAATGGGACAAAGCTTAACTCCTTGATGTTAAAATTGGTAACAATGGATTTGATCTGAGGAGAAATTTGGATTTGGTCACACTGGAGGCAAACATGCTAAACTGTTTTTTCTACACACAGCACAATCACTCTGGTGCTAATATGTGTACTGTTACTCTTAGGTATGGAATAACTGGATGGAGTGGAAATATTGCCAGTGATATAATTGTCTTGTTCATGAGTAAGTGTTAAGAAGCACCAGGAGACTGACCACAGGATGACTGCAGTGCTGGCAGTACTAAAGGCCTGGTGCAGAGTAAGATGGGGAAGTGACTCCTGAGTCAGTTTAACAATCGCTTTATGTTTTTATGGTCACAGGCTGAAGGTGTAAAGACATAGGCTGACTGACAGGAGACACAGAACTGACTAGAAATATAACATCATTCTACCTCGCTGGGATGCAGTGAGATCATCTAGAATGCGATAGGGTCTGTTGCCAAGAATATAGAAGATTAATCTTCCCTGCTCAGTATGTCAAAATAGTGAACCTCAGAAACACAACAGTTTAATAAATTGACAGAAGCATCAAGTATGTTGAATTATACCTTTCATTAAATATTTCATTGCTATTAATGATGAAATGGAAGAAAAATAGTAAAAATTAAAGTAAAATTTCATTTTCTGGCATAATTCTAAATCATTTCCACTTGATGTTGCCTTAAATTGTTTCCCCTGTGCTAACTCTGTTTAACTGTTAATGTCTTAAAAAGTAAATCAAATTTAAAAAAAGAAATATCTTAACTCTTGTTTAGCTTGCCTCCACCTCTTCTTAGTATGATTATGTAGCCCACTGGTATTTCATTCACTGATCTTATATTGGTATTTAATGCTAAGTATGTTATTATAATGTTGTAGCAGGTATGAATAAATAACATATTTTGTCTTGCTCAAGCCAGAAACCTGTCCATGCAGAATCAGCTGAAATAACTGAATTAATGAAGTATCATACAATGATCTACCTTAGCGTGTTAAAAATTGCAGTTGAAGAAAAAGTCATATGGTAATATAAAACCTAGTATATACTTTTTCACAGAGATCCTAATAGCCAAAACAGGCTTTTTGAAATATGATAAAAATGAATTAGTTTTACTATTCACTTTTTATGACTAAACAGTGTTCTGTTTTACAAATTGTCACAGTTTAGATGTTACACAATAAACCTGAAGACATTGCAGTTTAAAGGAAGGTTAGAATTTACTGCCATCATATTGGTTTAACAAAAGAATAGTGGCTGCATTTTCATAATGATTTTCTGATTGTGATCTACTGATGTTTGTCTGTTTTATTAAAATTACACTTCAGTGAGATTACGGCAGCACCTGGCAATGACATTTTTCGTATAATTTAACTTATTCCTTAAGATTTGTAAAGTAGGCTTGTACAGTCACAAAAAATACAGTGACACTAGTAATGTGTTATGGACAATAAAAATATTGACTTAACATAAGTGAAATTAAAAGAGACTCATTTTCCCTTTGTAATGTTGTTCTAGTCAACAATTTCAAACCATCAGTTGCATTGAGGGATATATTGTTTGCAGTGTTGTCTTATTCTTTCAGTGTGGACATTTTACGAAAATATTCAGTTACAAGATAACACATTTAAAGTAAAATAAATAATAATGCTAAAATACTAGTACAAAATTATATCTTATGCTTAGTGAGAGCATGCTTAACAGGTATAATAGGAGACGGCATTCTATTTTCGAGTCTCCTAATTTTTAAACATAGTTTCTTGTATATGCCATGCTTTAATCCCAACATGTTTGTACATATCATAAAGACCAGTAGCTTACAGGCAATGGTGTAAAAAACACTAAAAAAATAACAAAACACCGAAAAACACCCAAAGAGCAACAGAAAAGATGTTTTTTAGTGTAGTAAACTTTAATATTTGCTATTCGTCTCACAGACTTCTTCAGAAACACACTTCCCCAAGACCAATTGAACTTTACTTAAATAATACAATCATTTTAAACACACCAAATCATCATTTTGCATCAATTAAAATAAACAAGGTACTAAAACAATTATAGACCTCCACAAAAAACATTTTTTGTAAAAACATTTCTTAAAAACCATTTTACATTTTGAAAGTATAGATTTTAAAAGTTTCTAATGATAGCTTTTCTATTAAAAAAAAAAAAAAAACACAATGTTAATATTGTCATTCAATCCGGGCTAAGTGTATGAGGCAAGTTTGAACTGCCATTCAGTTTCCCTCTGTTCCACAAAGTTCCTATAACTACCTCCCCTGTTGTCCTGTCTCACGACCTCTATAATAGAAAATGCAAATTTTCTCCAGCTTGTACATACTAAAAGTGTTTGTACAGAGCATTGTTCAGATTTTTGGACGTTATAGCATACTGATATTCCAATACTCTCTGTCTTAAACTTCTAGTGGACATACCAACATAAAAGGCTGGGCATGTGGTACATAAAGCAATGTATACTTTCCCAACACTACCAAAATCCAACCTACCAGGAACAGGAATGGTAACATCGCAAAGTCATTAATAGAATTTAAGTTATTTTCTCAAAAATTAAATTTGTAATATATTTTATGTGACGTTGATTATAAAAATGATTTATCTAGGCCTACTACACATATTTCTAGCTTGTTGCATACTACAAAAGTGTTTGAAAGTTTTTGTAAAAGAGACATCAGGAGGCAACTGACTGGAAAAGTCAGGATGTCTTTTTATAATTTAAATCAAAGTGAAACTAATGCTTTGTATGAACCTGTAGATAGAAGTGACTTACAATTTATGAAAGCTGATGGGGAGGTGTGAGGTTGTTGTCATGAACATTTTGGATTACAACAAAGCTACTGAAATTGTGTTAGCAAATCAGTGAAAATACCAAAAGGTATCTAAGTTTGAGATTACGAAGAGCTATGTAACCATCTTTAGTATTTTGTACGATTTATTAATGAATGGTTAAATTTCTAAGGATGTTTTTGAGTTCTTGTATGTAGCAAATCACAGGAATGGTGTACTGTTAGGGATTCCCAAGCATCATAAGAGGATTATAAACCTCCCTTTTAGGCCTGTTATTTCAGCTTCTGGTAGTTGTACTGACTATATTTCTCTGTACTTAGATTTCATTTTGAAGCCCTTTGTCAAGCAATTACCATCATACATTGCTGATTCTTGGGATTTTTTAGATCAATTGAGGATGTTTTTCACTGGTTTGGGAGACATTAGTGACAAGTTTATTATGTTTACAGTAGACGTCGTCTCGCTTTTCACGTGTATCCCCCAAGATACAGGGGTGGATTACATTAGATGATTTATAGTTGGCTTAACAATTGTCTTAAGTGTTGGTGTCATTCAAAGGGGATCCAATGCCTGTCAGCCTGGGATGACATGCTCGACAAGCCACGATGCTTCGCTAGGGACGGCTTGCACCTGTCACCCCTGGGCTTTTGGATATTGGCAAAGGCTCTTGCTACCCACATAGTGCCTTTTTTAGGCAAGGCTCAAAAGACAAACCCACCTCCATACGTATCACAAGGGACAAGAAACTAAGAGTAATGCTACTCAACGCCAGAAGTCTAAACCTCAAGATGCATGCACTCGAAACTCTCCTTAGCATTGAGAACATCGATATCTGTGCAGTAACAGAAACCTGGTTCAAGGCCCCAGCACTACCAGGTTATACCTCATACCATGCTTTTTGGCCCCAAAACGTGACCGAACCACAAAAGGAGGGGAGTATCAATATTATCAAGAAGATACCCACACCTCCAGGTTGGTGGCACAGCACGCATCAGAGACTATCCATGTGCAACTAACTGTGGGTAAAACTACCTTCCAGTTTATAGCCTGCTACAGACCACCCTCCCAAACACAGGAACCCCCTCGGCCTTCCTGAGAATACTGAAAATATGAAGGCAAACACCATTATATTGGGTGACTTCAACTATCCAAACATAGACTGGGAACATTACTCTAGCTCCAACACCCTAGCCCAAAGGTACCTAGAATTTATAAACTCAAATGCTATGGAACAACTTGTTACCACTCCCACAAGAGGGGAAAACATACTGGACCTGATCATCACCAACATGGGGACACTATGCTCCAGACCAGAAGTGTCTCCCTCACTGGTAAGATCAGACCATAAACTAATCTCACTGGATATTCACATCCCGACCCCACCCCCTGCCCAGAAAACCACAGTGAAAAACTTCTCTAAAAAAATTTCACATGCCTCAAAACCAAATCCTTCAAAGCCCCCGGGCCTGTGGAAAATACGGCCCAGACCGCAGAATCCTTTATAAATGCATTCTATGATCATGCAATCCCAAATAAAACCAAGACCCAATCCTCCAAAGGGCACGCTCCTGTCTGGTGGACCCCAGCCATAAACAAACTATACAATAGAAGGAGGAAGCTACTACATGATAGAGCAAAATCCCAAAAAAGGGAAGTCTCTCTCAGTATTTAGCAAAAAAAAACTACGGGCAAATCAAAAAAAAGGCCAGCCCGAGGAGAAAAAAAAACAGGAGACACTAAGGAATAATCACAAGGCTTTCTTTTTAGTTGTTAGGAACCTGGGTGGGAATTCCCAGAGATGCTCAGCTCTAGTCCAAAATGACAAAAATACACTGAGCCCACAGACATTGCCAACATCCTAGCTGACAGGTTCAGTGCAAACTTCTCCCTCCCTCCCCCAAAAGGGCAAATATCTATCCCAACAGAGTGCTGCCCCCTGACATCTCAGATGCTCAGGTAAGAGCTGCCTCTCCAAAGCAAAAACACAGCATCAATGGGACCAGATGGTGTCCCGGGCTGCATCCTACATGAACTCCAAGAAGAGCTAAACCCAAACATAAAACTACTGTTCAATCTTAGCCTTACTACAGGATATGTACCCAAAGAGTGGCGTACAGCAACAGGGGTCCCTCTCCACAAAGGTGGTGCCTCAACGGATCCTGGAAGCCTGACTAGCTTGGTCTGCAAAGCTATGGAAAGGATCATCATGGACCTCATAAATAAAGATATTGGGGACCTACAGACACTGGATCCTACCCAGTTTGGCTTTTTTAAGGCCAGATCCTGCCTCTTAAACCTGGTCAATTTCTTTGAAACAGTCACCAAGGCCATTGACGAGGGGAAGGTGGTCCACACAGCCTACCTGGAGACCCTACAATACCCCACTGGCATTATAGATAAGCTCACCAGCTTAAATATAAACCCTATGTCACTAGATGGGTTGCAAACTGGCTCAGGACAGAACCCACATGGTTAGAATTGCTGGAGCCATGTCAAACTCCAAACCAATTACAAGTGGCTTCCCACAAGGCTCAGTCCTGGGACCTCTCTTGTTCGGTATATATTTCTTGGCAGTACAGGCCAACACAGAAGGACTGTGGCTGACCAGATGACTGCAAACTGGGTATAACTGGGTGCCATAATCAACTCCCCAGCTGACACAAGCATCCTCCAAATGGGCCTCATAGAAACAGACAACTGGTGCCAGAGCCATGGCCTCAAGCTAAATGCCAAAAAGTGTATAGTCATCCCTTTGGCAAAAACAGTGCCCACAAATTACCACATAGGTGGTAATCCATTAAGTACAGAAGAAGTCATTAGGGACCTGGGGACCCAAGTTGATAGCAATCTCTCATTTGACAACCACGTGGCCAAAGTGGTTAGAAAAACATTTTATATAGCCCACCTAATCATGAAGGATTCACATCTAGATCAGGGGAGGTCATCGTGCCTCTTTACTCATCCCTCATCAGACCCATAATTGAGTACAATGCCCCTTTTGGGATGTACCTTACCAGACACCTGCAGCAACTGGAAAGTCCCCAAAAGTACCTCACCAAGAGGATCAAAGGGCTCAAACAGATGCCATATGCTGCCCCAAGAAAAAGAAACTCCTCTACTACTCAGTGGCATACCACCTGCTCAGAGGCGATCTGTGCCTGATGTTTAAAGCCATGTCCAACCCAGAATTAATGGACATGCTGTACCTCAGAAAATCCAAATCCCATCAAGCTATGTGCTCGAGAGACTTGAACCTCAGCACTGAAATAAATAGGACATGCTGGAGGGACAGATTCATAACCCAGAGGCTCCCAGTCCAGGTTAGGCAGAGTTCCACATTGACTCTCTTCAAGAGGAATATTGATGAGTGGATGGGAGATCGTAGGTTTACCCCAGCTATCACTTCTGTGTCACTGTTAGACAGAGGCACAGTATACTAACCTCAAAAAAGGCATAGCAAAATTAATTTAAAATGGGTGGCGGAAGCCAAACACACTCTGGCTAGGCTTATAAATGCCCTAGGGCAGATAGCCTAGTATGAACCTATGAACCTATGAACCTATAGGCAAGTACATTAATGTGGCTAATAATAGTATTACTACTTATATGCTTTTATTAGACTTGCTATTGGAAAACAGCTATTTTATGTTCAATGGTTGTTTTTATAAACAGTTATTTGGAGTGTTGATGGGGGCAAAAGTTGGACCCCCTTATGCTAATTTGGTTTTGGGATGGTGGGATGTGAAAATTTTGCCCTCCATTCTGTTCTTTGACCACATTGTTTTCTACAAAAGGTTTGCAGATGATTTGTTTTTTATAGCTAAGGATGTAAAAAAATTGTGGAAGCATTAAGTCAGAGCACTGCCTTTTTAAAGTTTGTAGTGCATGACAGTGGCCTAAAGGTGTCCTTTTTGGATGTGGATATATGCTGAGACACAAATTCAAATGCTTCTTTGAGTAGTATTCATCATAAAAATACATTTTGTAATAGTTATGTACACTTTAACAGTAGTCATCCTAAATTTATGAAAAAGAATATCCCCTGGGGCCATTTTATAAGGGCATCCCATATAACAGTAGATGACCAGGTTTTTTTGAATGAGGTGGAATTTATTAAGGGGTTATTTCTGGAAAGATGATACTCTGGAGATCTTTTAAACAACACAGGTAAGGAAATTATTTCCAGAAGGGAACTGGATTTTCCTCCGATTTTAAAAAAAGGTTTTCTCCAAAAAGGAAGGGACTTATGTTCTAAACGTCAGAGACAACAATGTTGAGACAAATGACAGACCACGGTATTGTCTAGACATAATATTGACAACTATGCCATATGTAGAATTATTTGTTAAAATTGGAAGGTCATTTCAGGCAATGGGAGCATTGCCAAAGTTCTGGGGGATAGTCCCAGTTTTGTATATACGAAGATTACAGCATAAAGCAAATGTTGGAAAGTAATAGATAGGGGTTTAAACCCTCACCTTTGAGCAATGTTGGTATGGTGAAGTGTTTAGGTTGTAGAGCATGTAGATTTATTCATGAGGGCCCCATTGCTGTGTTGGAACATTGCAATTACATCATTCCCGTTCCTGGTAGGCTGGACTGTGGTACTGCTGGAATAGTATACATTGCTTTATGTACCGCATGCCAGCCTTTTATGTAGGTATGTCCACTAGAAGTTAAAGAAAGAAAGTATTGGAACATTGGTATGCTATAATGTCCAAAAATCTGAACAATGCTCTGTACAAATGCTCTTTATTATGTACAAATTGGAGAAAATTTAAATTTTCTGTTATAGAGGTCGTGAGACAGGACAACAGGGGAGGTAGTTATAGGAATTTTGTGGAACAAAGGGAAGATGAATGGCAGTTCAAACTTGCCTCATACACTTCACCCCAATTGAATGCCACTGCTAACATTGTGTTTTAAAAAAAAAACAGGAAAGTTATCATTAGAAACTGTTAAAGTCTATACTTACAAAATGTAAAATATTTTTTAAGAAATGTTTTTACAATATGTTTTTTGTAGAAGTCTACAGTTGTTTTAGTACCTTGTTTATTTTAATTGACACAAGATGGTCATTGGTGTGTTTAAAGTGATTGTATTATTTAAGTAGATTTCAAATGGTCTTGGGAATTGTGTTTCTGCAGAAGTCTGTGAGTTGAATAGCGAATATTAACATTTACTACGCTAAAAAACATCTTTTCTGTTGCTCATTGGGTGTTTTTTCAGTGTTTTGTTGTGTTTGTGCATATGTTACCTTATTTCTGGTTTGCTGCTTTACATATTTATGATCACCTTACTATCCACTGACTTCACTTGCTGATTATCATATGTGTGAAGGAATGGAAGAAAATGCTTATAACAATTATTGTGCCAAGACGTCACCACCAAGGGCACACTACATAACATCTCACAGAACAGACTCCAGAAACAGGTAATAGAATTCCTTAACTGGTTAAACTGAGTATTAAGCCAGAAAATGGCTGTAGAAGTGACCTACTTAGATTTCATAATGGAGACAAACAAGGCACTTTAAAAAAAGGATTGAAAAAAATAATGCACAGAATGGACAGTCTGGAGTGAGTCAGATAGTGTCAGCATATTTAGATGACAGCAAGGAAAGAGAACATGGGATCATTGTTAATGTAGTCCAAAGAAATGAATGAACTGTTATAGATGAGGTGCCATTGTGAATCAGTATTGGTGCCACTTTTTTTTTGTGATCTATATCAGTGACACTATAGAAGGTCTGGAAGGATGCCTTTTGCAGATAGCAAAAATGTATGCTGTGTCTATAATAAACAAAGATATATAGGAAGAATAGAATTAGATCATAGGACTACATGAATTATCTATACAATGTCAGGAATAATCGGGGGGTAAGACGGTAGGATGGAATAAAGGCCAGTACTGCAGGTCATCAAAAACAAGAAGATTAAATGAGAAGAAAGATGGAAAAGATGAAGGCAAAGAGCAAAGAAAAGGAATAGAGAAGCATCCAGATTAAACAAAATGAAGAAAAGAGTCTAGAATTAGGAAGCAGGAGGGTTGAGATTTAAGCTAAAAATCTGGAAGTCAACTAAAATAAAGGCAGCAGCCATTAGAAGAAATTACTTTTGTTGTATGCAGAGACAGGCGGTGAAAATGATGCTGTCATGAAAGTTAAATGAGAAGAGATAAACAAGAAAGATAAGAAAGGGGTCCAGAAGATGAGGAACCCCTAAAAGAGCAGCTAGTAGAATATTACATGAAGTGAAGTTGCAGATGTTTAGAAAGAAAATCATGAGAAAGGATACCAATTCAGCTGGATAAGCAAAATGATGCCGGAAGAAGTATAATAGATGCCAAAACAATGAATGTAGGATAAGAAATAAAGTGAAAAACATTTTCATATCAGTAAAAATGTAGGATTAAAGGGGCTCCCAGTAGAGATCTTGAAGATAACCAAGGGGAACAAAGGTAACAACTAGCTGGAACATTTACTAGATGCTGAGAAGACAAATAATTGTCATCAAACATAAAAGAAGTGAAATACATTATGAGCCTATGTGACTGCAGGTAAATATCAGTCCTTAATGGAGATGCTAAGATTTTAGCCAAAAGATTTGCAAGTAAATTAGTTAGACTTGTCCACAGCAGTACAGAAAATTCAAGCAGGGTATGTATAAGGACAAACAACAGTATATAAATGAAGGGTACAAGGTTCATGAAATATTGGGAATTAAGACATTCAGGATATGAACCACATATTTTCACATTCAGAGTTTGATTTCATACAATGGCCTTTGGTATAGATGGTCTTTTGGACATGATAGTTAAAGAAAGACTTCTAGGTTGAATGAAAAAGTTGTATAAACTCCCCTGCACATAAATGAAAAAGTTGTATAAACTCCCCTGCACATAAACAGACACCACCCCAAGGGAATACCTATAAGGAGGGAAACCCAAGGGCAATGCCAATTTTCTCTATGTTTATTATCAAGGTCATGAGGATGTTCGCACAAAAGGTGAAGTGGACTCTGGAATGACTGGAAAGTGGAATCAGGAAGAAAAATAACCTTTTACTTATTTACAGATTACTGAATACTGCTAGCAGATGATAGAAAAAATGCAGGAAAAGAGACATTAAAACACAAGGGGGAATTTCTTCAATATTTCATGGTTTTATACTTGGATTGCTGCCCATTAAGCATTCATACTTCATCTTCTAGGGTTTTATACCATTGTAGGAGTGAGGAAGACCAGGTGTATTAAAGAAAAGACCAATACTGAAAGAGATATACTACGAGGGATAAGGCATAACATATGGGGCAAATTCCTACACCTGCGGGTATGGAACACAATCCTGAAAACAAAATAGAAATAATTGGAAATGAAGTAATAGAGAGCATGGACTAGAATAACTGGAAATGAAGTAATAGAGAGCATGGAATAGAATAATTGAAAGTGAAGTAATAGAGAGCATGGAATAGAATAATTGGAAGTGAAGTAATAGAGAGCGTGGAATAGAATAATTGGAAGTGAAGTAATAGAGAGCGTGGAATAGAATAATTGGAAGTGAAGTAATAGAGAGCGTGGAATAGAATAATTGGAAGTGAAGTAATAGAGCCATGGAATAGAATAATTGGAGCCAAGTAATAGAGAGCGTGGAATAGAATAATTGGAAGTGAAGTAATAGAGAGCGTGGAATAGAATAATTGGAAGTGAAGTAATAGAGAGCGTGGAATATAAGAATGTGGAATGAGAAGATGAGCACCTCTAAAGTGATGGTGAACCTACTAAACAGGAAAGTCCACCCCAAGAGAGGTTATTTACAGAGCCATTTACCCCAAGAGAGGTTATTTATGGAGCCATGTACCCCAAGAGAGGTTATTTATGGAGACATGTACTCCAAGAGAGGTTATTTACAGAGCCATGTACCCCAAGAGAGGTTATTTATGGAGCCATGTACCCCAAGAGAGGTTATTTACGGAGCCATGTACCCCAAGAGAGGTTATTTATGGAGCCATGTACTCCAAGAGAGGTTATTTATGGAGCCATGCACCCCAAGAGAGGTTATTTACAGAGCCATGTAACCCAGGAGAGGTTATTTACGGAGCCAGGTACCCCAAGAGAGGTTATTTATGGAGCCATGTACCCCAAGAGAGGTTATTTATGGAGCCATGTACTCCAAGAGAGGTTATTTACGGAGCCATGTACCCCAAGAGAGGTTATTTACAGAGCCATGTACCCCAAGAGAGGTTATTTATGGAGCCATGTACCCCAAGAGAGGTTATTTACGGAGCCATGTACCCCAAGAGAGGTTATTTACAGAGCCATGTACTGGCCAAAAAAAAAAAGAAAAGGGTATTAAAGAAATGCATACATATTGTAGCACTTACATATAGAAGGGAAAACAGGTTAAAATGGCAGAGAAGAGAATGCAGGCTATAAAAAGCATAGGTTGTGGAGAGACCATGCTAAGAAAGAGATATGCAGTCACATATAATACCTACCAATGGCTAAAAGAAAAACTCGATGAAGGAAAATGTATGGAAAATCAAAGGTCAATCTACTAGTGGATATATTTGTCTGTAGCTTCAGCCCCTTTCCACATCCTGCATTCCAGCATCTCATACCAGCATCTATACCTCTTCTCAATCTCTCATCAGCAACTCCTCAAGGCGAGGAGGTGATTGCAAACTTGGTGCCATTGTAAACTTCCAGGAAGACACCAAGATCCAACAGGATGGCCTTTTTCAAAATAGTAAATAGTGATAAAAACATTGACTAAAGCTAAATGTCAAGAAATGTATAATAATTTCCTTCAGCAAGCAAGAAGTCCCATGTAATTATCACAGCAACAACATACCACTGATAACTGATCTAATATTTAGGGGATTAATATCCCATGTAGACAGTGAACTGCCCCTCAATCAAGATGTGTGCACTAGTGTAAGAAAGCCCTTTTCATTGCACAGTTTACTATTAAGAGTGTGACATTCAGGTCCTGGCATGCAATTATTCCACTGTATTCCTCACTCATTAGATAGATCATTGAGTATAATAACCCTTCAGTGTGGACCTGTCCTAACTTTTGACACAATTTGACTGCCCACAATACTATGAAAATCAAGGGCTTAAATCTTAAAATGTATGCAGACCATCTCAAAGCTTTGTCCCTCTTATTATTGTCATACTGGCTACTGAAGTGCAATCTTTAGCCCACATACAGATCCTGAACATCCCTGTCCTGCTAGAGTTTCAGCGTATTCTCATTCCAACAGGGACATGAACACCCACTCAAAAGGTCTCAAAGTCTTTTGCAGTATAAATAAAACACATTGAAGGGATAGATATGTATTACAGAAAATTCTACTTTTTGCAGTTGTCCTCATCTCCACATAAAGCATAGCACTTCTCTTACACTATTTAAATGGGATCTACTTGAATGGATGGCTAACCACAAATTCAGCCCTGGTTTTGCACTCTTGTCCCTTATGAATAGGGCAATGTAAATGTTCTCCTCATCTCTGGGTTATTTATACATAAAATATAAGCACTAGAATCTTCACTGGAATGCATAGATAAGCTTCTAGATATCCACACAGATCAATAGCCTTGCATTCACATATGAACCCATGAATGAAGAAAGGAAAAAAAGGGGTCTGAAAGTGGAAAGAGAAAGATTAAACCAGAGCTTAGCAAAACTCAAAACGAAATCTGGAAAAGAATAGTAATAAAGCCTTAAGTGAAGTATGAGGGTAATAAGGCAATGTAAGAGGGGGACTAGAAGAAGGTATATGATAGGCTGTAAAAAAGCATAATGAGCTTGGGCAGGAGCCAATGGGAAACAAGAAAAATAAAATGGCCCTGAAGGAATAAGAATAGTGGGGAAAGTGTGGCATGATAGCAGAAAAAATAATGACAGAAACTATAAAAACTGGATAACCACAAACACCTCTATATTCACAAGGACCTGGATAACTTAAAACTCAAATTTTATTAATCACTTTCATTCCAGAACAATCTTCAGAACTATTACACCAGCATTGATAAAACCTTTAAATACTTCAAGCACAAATCATGTGACAACAATTAATTGTTCAATTATATTATCAAATCAAAACTGTTTTTCTTAAAAATATATACTATAACATAAAAATAAAACAAAGCTTCTTACCATGTGATGAAATTGTAAACCACTCTTAACCATAGTAGTGTCTGATTTTCAAAATAGATGTAATAGAACATGAATCGTTAAGCCCTGGATGACTTAAAGCATTTAATTACAATTGCCATACTAGTTCTCTTTTATCTAAATGTTCCTTCATAAACACACCTCTAACATCCTTACTTACTTGTTCAATAACTGTGAAAGAAAATTTATGGCCTAGATTACCCTGTATATGTTTGCTTAATGCATTAGTGGATTTCATAAGTTTTTCTTTTAACTTATGTAATGTTTTCCGATATAAAAAGCAGGGCAAACTTCACATAAGACCATGTAAACCACTTGCTTAGACTTACAGTAAAAATGTCCTATTACAGGGTAACTAATTCCTTTGATAGTAAAATATTCAGCATTATTAATTAAAGGGCATAGGGCACATTTGCCACATTTAAACATGCCCAACTTCCTCGGTCCACTTATACAACCATATGGTATACTCAGTTTACTATCTTTGTTTGATTCTAATAGTTCCTTAAAAGATTTATTCTTCATATACACAATGTGGGGTTTGATTCCCACCTTCTCCATGGCCATCCATTCTAAAAACATCCCAGTTTTTCTGAGCACTATTCACTAGCAGGTTACTATCTAAATTAAATGTAGTAATAAATAACATTTTTGTCTTCATATCCCTTTTTACTATTACAAGGACCACCAGGTACTATATCACTAATGGTATTAGCCAACAAGGGTATATAAGTTCCATTAAATCTTTTGTTACACACCTCATCCTTAACTTTTAAGGCAGACTCCATCACATGTCCCCTCTGTCTCAAAATTTCAACTAGAATTTTGCATTCACCAGTGAATGTATCCATTTCAGATACTACCCTTGCTAATCTAACCAACCTGCCTTTACTACCACTTTCTTCTGGAGGATGGGGTGCCAGCTAGAAAAATGTAAATACATATTTGAAAAAGTTGGCTTCCTTTGTATATTGGACACATATTTCTATTTTCATAACTCTTTCCTTAATTAAATATCTAAATAAACTATTCAAGTATCTGAAATGGATACATTCATTGATTAATGTAAAGTTCTATTTGGAATGTTTAGACAGAACTGCAAAAAAGTTTTTGAAAGTTTCTAAGTATGGGGGAAGATAGATATGTCAAGAGGATTGACAAATGATCCTTGTGTTTTGGGGAATGTAACTGGACAAAAAAGATTTAGGACAGAGTGTCAGAAGAATGCAAAGCCATGCAACAGATCAGCTTAATGAGCATATGTTATCTATGTCTGATATGGCTTAATAAAAGAGAAGACCCATTACAGGAGATTATGAGGTCAGAAATAATAGTGGTGGTTAAATACTGGGCAAAGGTTCAGAGAAGAACAGAGAGATATAATCAGTTAGAATGAAGGATTGTTTGGAGAGTTAAATCAAAGGCAAGAGGAATTAAGGAAAATAGAAAATATATAGAAGTTGGAGAAAATAGATATAGGTTCAAGAAGAACTGACTAGAAGGAGTTGCAATACCTTCCATGGAAATGAAGGGATGAGCAAGTGGGAGTGGCAAAGTCAGCACTCAAATGAAGAACAAATATGGCAGCCTGGAGCTGACAGAAAAAATAGCACTTTTGTACAATAGAAATGAAAGTGAAGATGTGCCTATTGACAAAGTAGATTGTATATGCAAATGTTTCTGTATATAATATTACATCTGTATTTTATACTGTCATCTTTCGTTTTTGAAAAATTAGTAAAAACAAACCATGGAAAAAAATGAGTTATTATTCTTCACTTTAGATTAACATATTTTGTTAAGAGGTGATGGTGTCAAAAACAGTAAGAAATCGGGTCCATGATTAACTCCGGATCTACTGTTGTTACCTGTCTGGAGTCTGCATTGTTTCTCTGTTTCAGCATTTCTCTGGACAATCTATTTTCTTATCCATTCCCATGCAAGTCCATATGCATAAGGATTACATCAGCCCACAGAAGAGAACATGGCAGAAGAATGAAGTGCCCTTATATAAAGATATTATGATATTACTTAACAAAGCTAAGTCATTTCTTCCTTAAATAATGTCCCATCATGTTTTCTTAATTTCACAGTTTTTTCCCCCTCAGATCTCTCTCTCTCTTTGCCACTGATTAGCTTCAGACACTTATGGACTTTTTATAATGTTTTTTGTTTTTTTTTGAGGATAGACTAACAAAACTGATATAGTTCGAGAATTTCTTCTAGTTTCACCAGTTTCATTCTTTTATCTTAACCTCACAGATAAATCCTCCATATATTATGCTGATTAAGCATAATATTCAGGACACAATAAAAGCTGATAACTCTCTTAGATCATAATAGCTCTGTCATACATTATTTAAGCAATAATCCATGACTGTGAGTGGGTATATCAGAATTTTCCCATGGTTTGTGTAGTTTGATCATGAAAGTGAAGCTCCATAAACAGGGGTGGATTATTGCTTTTGTCTAATGATATTATTTAAGAAAGAAATTGCTTAGCTTTCTTAAATAATATCTTTGTATAAGGGCACTTCAGTCTTCTTCTGTGTTGTCATCTTTGGCCTGAGGTACTGGTCATGCGCATGGACTTGCATTCCTCCACTTGCGCAGTATATCAATGCAGTGCAGGAGAAGCAATGGAGAAAAGAGAATCACCATTGTTGTTTCTTTCTTAATGTTTAAACATGAGGATTTTAAAAGGGAAAGTAGATAAATACAAGGAAAATGAGGTCTGTTTCTGTTTCTTTAGTTTTGCTGACCATAATTGATTTTTTTTTTGTATTTTTTGCTGTCCCTCAGCATATGCCAGTAGAATGGCCACTCGATTGTACTTCTGTAGTCAGACTTTTTTCTATTGCCTTAAGCACGTTAATGAACAGTAATGAGCAGTCATTGTACAAAAGACTTTACTCTTCTCAATGGAAAACCGTAGTCTTCTTCCCTTGAACATTTGTCACCTATCCCTTTATTCCAGAAAACCATCTCAACTTCCACCACATTGGACCCTCCTATCTGAAAGATGTTTTGGTCTGCAGCAACTCCTTTAGATCTTTTTATTCTTTTCTCTTGAGGAATTGGAAGGTACCACGTTTGGATTACAATCTTCTAGCATGAATGCCTTTTGCCACAAGCCTGCATGCTTCTGGAACTTTCCCCTGTAGTGGTGAAGAAACTATTTCAGATTAAGCTGGTTTGTAAAGACTCATTCATGTGATATTTCTTTCTAACATTTCTCTACACTTACTATAGTTTATTCCAAACAAAACTTTTAACGTTTTTAACATTAATTTTTAATCAGCGTTTTAATTGTTTAACTGCATAGACTGCAGCAATTTATTAAAACCAGATTTTGATTTGAATTTGTATTCCAGTAGTAGCTCAAAATATTAGAAGAGAGCATATTTCAAAGGCATTACTTAAATTCCTACAATGTTTATTCCCTACCGGATTCACTAAAATGATAAACAAGTGTACATTTTACGAGGTGAGGCAGTAGAAATAATTTGAACAATATCAAGTCTGCAGGACTTGAAAGGGGACATAGTAAAGGGATAGATTACACAGGATATTAGAAATGAAGAGAAAGAAAAGCAGTGGGTGAAATGGGCTTGTAATTAACTTCTGTGAAATGTGGACTTCAAGGTAGTGATCATGTTACTGGTTAACATGATAATGTTTTAAAGAGCACTTGACATCTGAGCAGCAGACAATGACAGTAATGCACCCAAACGTTGAAGGGCATTCTAAGGAGCTAGAAAAGTTCAGTCTAGTCTTACTGTAAAATACAGATGTTAAAGTTTGTACACGAGTGTTAACAGTGAAGGTGGAAATGACTCTACGTAGGATGTTGCCCCTACACAGAAGCAGTTTGTAAAGTGCAAGTCAGCTAATTCTCTTGCTTCTTAATTTCATAAAATTGGGAGTGGTAGAAATAGTACACATCTAGAATATGCTATTTAACATACAAAAAGCTTTTAACATACCATGTTGTAGGGTTTTATACAGTATTGTTGAGTAGATGATAAGAGATGGGAGATGGGGTATTTGTGAAAGGGGTACATACTCAATATGAGGATCCAACAATTAGACTGGCAGTTACAGAATGATTTTGGACAGATTTGATTGGTGAGTAGTACAAGGCATGTTCCTATAATTGCCATATTCATTCCTTTTAGTGTTGAGGGGCTGATTCAGATGGTCAGACTTTCTTTTAGTGGTTTAAAGTGGGAGGAGGTGAAATTGTGTAATTTTATTCTTTTTGGAGGTAGCTGTATGTTGTCAATAGGGAATGTAAAGAAAGTATTATCAAGTAGATTCTACATATATGATGACTTTGTGGGCTTATTAGGATAGAGTTTTCCATCCCAAAAATTTAATTATAATTATTATAGGGAGAACTGGAAAAATTGGATTAGAAATCCACTAGTGGAAGATGGAAGGATATACTTAGGTATAAATAATATGGTTTTATCCAAGAACACAGAAGTAGAAAGCTTCCTGCAAAAATCCTTAGAAGAACATTTTTATTGTAACGTTTTCTTTCTTACTTAAGTACATTTTTGCAAATGTTTTGCTCCCTGGGCATATCCTGATCCATTGGTTTGACTAAACCCAAATTAGCCCTTCTCCCAGCTAACTGTGACTCATGTTCATGACCAGGAGGAGATCAAAGCATCATGATGTAGCATCGTATTATTGGCAAGAGTGTGTTCATGTAAGGACTCCCTCCCCTGCATATGGCCTTACTGTCCCAAGGAAAGGAATGCAGTGGACTATTCTGGCATATAATCCAAACCTCTGCAGCGCTGTACTTCATGTGTACATTACCCCATGGATCAACCACAACATGCACAAATTTTCATTATCCTTAGCTCTGCTGTCAAGCTCCTAAGCTGCTATTCAAACTTGTCACCATGGCCCCAGTTAGGACTTTTTTCTTTTTACACCAATGCTGCAAGATTCCCTCAGTAAAGTAATTGATTCTATTGTTTCAGGAGATGTATTTTTAACAGGATTCAAGGATGTTTACTACTCTGGCCAATGCAATTTAGTGTGACTAGTCACAGTACATCATAGTGTGAGAAATTCTAAGACACAGATAGATTGGTCAGGCAAGGGGCAAAATAGTGCAGTATGCACCATAATGCTGATGCCTGCATTATAACATAGAAATGAAAAACACATTGCAAACGAGCCACACAAGGATTCAAATGATGAAACACAATTTGGCAGACCATTACAGAAGCATATTAAATGGGTGCGCTGCACCACAGTTCATACGCATTTTGAACACTGATGTTTGTTGTGTATGTAAGGGGGAGAAATGTTTATATTAGCAGTAGCAGTAGCTTAACAGTATGTGTTATAAGCTGATGTTGTAGCCAATGCACTAAGCATTACATCTATTAGCCATGTATGTCCAGAGAGGATCTGCAGACAACATGTGACATACCAGCTGCTCACAGATCAGCAGATTATGGACTGTTTCTGTTAAGATAGGGACTGAGGCAGACTGTGGCACCTATGAACAGCATTGAGGAGTGCATGGTATGTCAATACCTTAGGTATCAGCCTATCAGATCCTAAACCACTTCCTTGACATTATGTTATAGTATTTGAAACAGCTTGCCTTGCCACCTAGGACTGCAAAGAACATAACCTGCACTATCCAGACATTTTATAATATACCTCATTTTCCTGGTGTCCTGGGATACTTAAATTTCATACATATTAGCATTCAGGCTCCACCTGGTCCATAGTACCTATAATTCATAAACAGAATGACCTTCCACTATTTGCACTGCCAGGTGGTCTTTATAGCCTATGGTATTTTTTATAATGTGTCTGTGCTCCATCAGCACAGTTCTCATTCTGTTTATATTTGGTCCACGTCTGACCTATACAAAGGGTTCCTATGAGGATATTTTGCACTGGATCATCTATTTGGTTGGTGCATATATTTGGCAGGTACATTTTAGATAGATTAATACACACAATCACCATGCAAAGAGCAGACCAGATGCACTATGCTACTTTCTATGTGCTGCAGGCAATGCCAGATTTGCTCAAGAGCCCTGATTGATGACTTCAATTCATATCCACATAACATGCAGGAAATGCCCTATAACACAGTACATGTGGAAATACAAAATATAATGAAGCATATGTTTGGCTTACTGATGGGATGCCTTCACTGTCTCGATATATCAAGAAGGACACTGAAATAACATTCAAGCATCTAAAACAAGCTTTTTGTTGAGTGTTGTTCACAAACTGCTTAACAGCCCATGAATTGGAGTGTCAGGATGTGTGCCCATAAGTGGAACAGAATGGGTAGAACTACAGGAAACTACATGTGCCACCTGAAGTGGAGCCTAGATGTTGAGCCATAGAATCGTTATTGTCCATGACTTGATGACAAAGACATGGGATGACAGGCTGTTTCCCACAAATTACAATGATGCTCACTCACTAATAGTCTGTGTATTCTGACTGGATGGCCTGCGGCTGACCTCCCAACATATTTATTTAATATTTATTTACCGGTAAAATCTGACTTGGAACTAAGTCAATTTTCAGCGGAGGCCTGAGGAGAAATGCTCCAGATGAAAATGGTTGCAATGTGTTGCATGGAGACACCTATAAGGACAACATTTGCTTTCAGCACCATTATGTGCTCCCTTTTACTATACTCCTTGACACATTGCATTTGCTAAAAATTATCCTGCAAGCCACTGAGCACACTTACCAATTTTACAATGCAGTGGTTGTAGGTGGCTGTGTCTGGATCACAAGCCTACATATCCACTGGGTGATGTCAAGTGTTGTGGGCAAATCAGAAATGGTTCGGTAGTCATGCCAGTGCCTAACCTACTGCAACCACATCTGTCATTTCTGGTGGATATGCACACCTCAGTGGTGGTGCATATTTCAGATGGTGTGCATACTGGAGATACAGGGGGTGCCTATGAGGGACTGTCAAGTGCAAGGTATCTGTCTAGTCATGGTAAGGCTGTGTGCGTAACCTGTACTTCCACAGGTATCTTTGAAATTGTGGCTGTGGGTGACCATTGTCCCTTTCATGTTACAGACATTGCCACTTTGTGTATTGCCATTGTCTGTCATGGGTACACTCTGTTTTGCTGCAGCTATGCCCCATAACTCCTCACCTTATGCATAGTACTACACATTAGAGTATAGTGATAGTCTGTGTTGACAGACATGCATTGTTATGCAGGTGATTTCAGTTGCAGACCAGCAGTGTCTGGAAGAAGAGATATGCAATGATACACTGTAATATCATAGATAGTAGTGTTAGCAAGACGGCTCCCCAAAGGACATTTGGGCTGGTGGTGCCAATCATACCTCTCAACTGTACAGATTATCGCAGAATGTCCAGATTTTTGCTTCATATTTTGGTCTGATTCACATAAAGCTGTGGTTTTCTCACTGATCATCAGCAAATCATTAAATGGAGTCAGAAAATAACAACAGATATTTGAGATGCAGATGTCATACCTTCAGAAAATGTATCTCAATGCAAACCCTGCTATTCTACCAACTTTCTAAGTTTGTAAGAACAATATTGAAAAAGTGTCCCTCTTTTTAGGCCTTTACCCCCCTTCCCCCATTTCTGGCTTTGTCCAGATTTCTTATTCTAAGAGGTTGAGAAGTATGGTGCCAATCCAGCTACCAAATCCAATGCACTCCATGTATGAAAGGTACTCTATTTGTCTGGTAAGTCAGACCAGTGTTTCCTCAGCCTTATTGAGCAATTTCATTGTTGTTGGTTTATCCTTGGTGGATCTGTCTGACTTTGTTTAGAGGAAAATATCAGTAACCCTTCATTAAACCTGCTGTAGAAACCTAGTATACCCACCCAAAACATTCTGCACCATTTCCAAGCAAATTTAATCATAATAATACTTCTCAGTTGGACCTTTCCCCTTAGTACAAAGCTGTGCCAAGTGTCCCTTCCATCATGCAGCTGTGCTAGTGCATGTACATGTTGGTAAAACAGGAATGTCATTTGGTGTACATGTTATGCTGATGGAGTTGCTATGGTTACAGCATCCCGATTGTCAGAAAAATATGTATTAATGTGTGTATTAGTAATATGCTTAGTGCATTTAGAGTTTGAAAAGGGTTAACATATTTATTCTATTTCATACTGCATAAATCTGTACAAACTGCAGATGCTTTCTGACCTTGTATTGTTAGCTAAAATCTTGCTTGTGCCTTGGAAATTTACTGAGAAGCAGATGATTCCTGCTTATGTTAGGAAAATAATGAATAGAACAAAACTACTTGTATGAAACTTAAGCAAGAAGTTCCGCTTGTGCTGTGAGAAAATACACAGCTGCAGAAGCTATAGATTATTAGGACAAAGCCTGTTTGAAAATATGAACTGCAATCAGCATTTGCTTGTATCTGAGTTAGAAGAGTACCTTGAAATGTAACACTGTACAATAGAAGCCTGTAAACGAATTAGTACCCACCAAGGCCAGTTTTTTTTTTTTAAAGTTTCTCACAAGTCTAGTCATGTCAGCAGAAAATCTGAGTAACATCTGCTTTAGAACAATACTGAAAGTTGTGTTTGATTACGTCAGCCATAGAAGGCCATGTCTTGTAAAACAGTATAAGAATAAGAATACTTCCTGTTAGTAGTTAGACAAATCCTTGTATTTGCATTTGTTTGTCTCCTTGCAGCAAGTAATTAAATATGCCTTAACTGAACCTAACATGTATTGGTCTTTGAAGTTTTTTCCTTTGACAGATTGGTCCTTTGGACCGGAAACCCTTACTTCACCTCGGATCAGACGGGCCAGGTGGCTTGAAACTGTACGGGGAAGAAACCACATTGGTTCTTCTTAGTTGAAAATCCCTCCGACTGAATTGTCGTACAAAAGAGGCCAGCCACTTTCTGATCTGCGACTGAAGGATGGGTTTATTCGAACCAGGTGATCAATCATGAAGGCTCAGGTAAGGTGAATCTACCTTTTTTTTCTGTTTTAGATCAGGGACTAGATTTGTATTTATTTTGTTAAGACTTTGTTTTTACAAGTCAGGGACAAAAAGATTGCTGTCTTGTCATAGATCAGGGAAACAGAGCAGGTAGGCAGTCATTCTGAAGATACTATAACAAAATCCGTGGTACCACGTTAAAAATAAGGAGTTATGTAACGATTAAAATGGTAGAACAAAATGGGTAATAATTGTACAAAAAGATCCAAAAGTCCGCCGTTAACCGAAGACGCGAAATACATGCAGTCACAGCGTGCTGATAATATTAAATACTACTCAAAATGGGTTAATAAGTATGAATTTGATGGTAAATTAGAAAAATCCTCACTTGACAAACTTGTCAAACAGCTTAAAACCGATTCTAAAGGTCGGGTAAAAAAGCAACGTCAATTAGGAATTCCTCAGTCACACAGGTGGATTGAGGAAGTAAACCAAAAGGAACAAAAGAATAATAATTCAAAAGCAATGTTTTTAGACAAGGAGGACAATAACTTAGTAATAGCATCAGCCCCTCCGCCTCACTTACCAGAATATGAGGCAAGTGAACAAGTTAGTCCACCGCTGCGATATCCTGCTGTCACTGTAAGTAGAGACACTACAAAAGCAAAACCATTTATTAGAGATCCCGTCGAGACCAGGTCTCGAACCCGGGCAGGAAACTCAAAAGGGGACATTGAGTTATATCAAATGGGTAGAAATTCACGATTTATGAGTGAAGAAGAAATATGCCCACTTATAGAAGTGCCTAATCCTCAGGCAGGGCAAGAAGGTCAGAACCCGACTATTCTAGTGTATAGACCCTGGACTCCGAAAGACATCCGGAAAGCCACTGAAGGAATTCCCCATCTAAAAGTTAATTTTAGAAAGTTCTTAGAAGATTTGCAAGGAATGAGGCTAAGTTATAATTTAAATGGAGAAGAGGTAGAAAAAGTAGTCAGACAAATTGTGGGACCAGATTGGCACATGATTAGTGGCGACTGGAATACCCGTGATGCTGCGTTCAGGTCTCTCCCACATAGCAGCGCAGAATTAGACAACAGAGTGAAAGGTCTTACAGACTGCATCTCTGAGAAATGGAAGCATAGGACAGACTGAACTTGCATTAATCGATGCATCCAACAGGAAGGTGAAACTATTGACAGATATTATGCCAGACTATTAAAATGTTTTAATAACCATTGTGGAATGCAGGTTCCTGAAGATCATACACACAATTCCCCATATGAGCAGCAGTTAAAGAATGCATTTTTGAAAGGCAGTATTGCACCCATAAGCAGCTTTATTACAAAGCACATGGTAGATCATCGTACAAGCAGGTTACAGTCATTACTTGAATATGCTAGGCATGCTGAAAGGCATTTTAATAGCAAAAAGAAAAAGAAAGCCCAAGTATTTTCTGTAGAAGATGGAGCAGAAGTTTATGTAGTACAGTCCGGGAAAAAGGGCAAGAGAAATGCCCAGGGAAACAAACAATCTGATCAATGATCAGAGGACTTTGAAGGGTGAAAGAAAAGGGGTGAATGTTTTAAATGCGGTAAAAAGGTACACTTGGCAAGGGATTGCAAGAAAAACAAGAAAACAACCATGGAAGATAAGGAGGGTAAGGACTGACTATATGATAGTCAGGAATCACTAGAAGGAGATAGCAGAGAAGGGACAAGTGAGAATGTGATAGAGGGAGTAGAGAATGTGACAGAAGAAATAGAGGAAGTGCTGGAAGTCACGGATAGTGAAGAAAATGAGATATTGGATTTGGCTTTATTGAGCTTGGAGCTCTATTAGCAGACACGAAACCAGAAGTTACACTCCTGGTAGAAGGGAGGGAAGTCAGATTCTTGTGTGACTCAGGGGCATCACGGACCCTGATACATCCCTCCAAACTGCCAGAGAACTCAGAGTCACCTGATTACATATTAGTGAAAGCAGCTAATGGACAGCTGTATCGGGAGCCCCTCTCCCATAATATTGTGATAACCGATCCTGTTTCAGGATTGACCCAGAAAAGCAAAATTGTTGTTTCTGCAAAATGCCCAGTAAACCTCTTGGGCAGAGACCTTATGCAGCTATTTGGTATAGCAGTAGTTCCGACTAGGCAGGGTATGGAAGCACAGCGACAAATTGATACCTTTGCAGTGCAAACAGAGGGTAAAATGTTTTATTGGTACAGCCAGGACTTGGTTACGACTGGTCCAGGGGCAGTGACTGAAGAGTTGATGAATGTAGCCATCAGCAAGTTCCCCTCCCTTGACATTGTTAAATAGCATTTGTTGCACTGTACTCTGTATTACTGTAACACACCAGGACCTGATAAGGAATATGAGCAACAATTGTTTAGAAATCGTGCAAACAGATTGATATTATGTAATCTGTACAGGGACATGGAAGGGAACAGTGTAGCCAGCTGTTCATTGCCCCAGGAGTTCTTTGCACTCTATAAATCTAATCAATTACCACACGTTAGCTTAACTAAAGACAAGAATGTAAAATGGGTAGACTTAGGAGAAAAAGTCACGAGATGGGAAAAACAGACAGAGTTAGAACTGTCAGAACAGGGAATACAAATGCAGAAGTTAAATTGGATAACTCAGACCCACCCAGCTGTACACTTGCAATCTAGCAAGGACAGCTGATTAGCACTCCTCTTGAAGGAGGAAGAGAATGCCTTACAGAATATACCAGAAACTCTCTGGTCAACAGGAAAATCAGATGTAGGACTTATTCGTACAGTGGGACCAGTTACTATTACGTCAAAGTCAGCATTTAGACCACAAAAAAAGACAGTATCCCTTAAGAAAAGATGCAGATGTAGGAATCAAACCTATTATAGCAGCCTTACTTAAGGAAGGGGTACTGGTGGAATCTCCTGATTCACCATGTAACACACCCTTATTTTCTGTTAAGAAAGTGAATGGAGAGTGGCGTATGGTCCAAGATTTACAAGCTGTAAATGACGCAGTAATACCAAGGGCACCTACGGTGCCAGACCCACATACCCTGTTGAATGATTTAAAACCTCAACAAAAATATTTTTCTGTAGTAGATATCAGCAATGCGTTCTTTTCAATACCGATACACCCTGACAGCCAGTATTGGTTTGCATTCACATTTCAGGGGAAAAGGTATACATATACGCTACTACCACAGGGGTATTGTGAAAGTCCAACAATATTCTCACAAAAGATGGCAAGCAACTTGGCGGGATTTACCCCACCAAGAGGTAGCCAGATTTTGCTTTATGTTGATGACATCCTGCTGGCGGCCCCCACCCAACAAGATTGTAAAGAAGACACCATAGCGCTATTACAATTTTTAGCCACTGAAGGACATAAAGTAAACAAAAATAAACTGCAGCTTTGGAAAAAACAAGTTAAATACCTAGGATATGTAATATCCAAGGAAGGTAGGATATTAGATGAGGACAGAAAAGTAGTGATTTTGCAAGCACCAAAACCCACTACCAAGAAGGAAATGATGTCCTTCCTCGGTACGACTAATTTTTTTCATAGTTGGATTCCAAACTATGCCTTGGAATCTGCACCGTTGACTAACCTGATTTATAAAAAGCCTATGGCAGCACAGGATTTGTTACAATGGACACCAGAAGCAGAATCTGCTTTCTGCAAACTGAAACAGTTAATAGTGTCCTCATTAGTTTTTGGGATTACCAAACTATCATAAACGTTTTTTCCAAACTGTAGATTGTAAGCAAGGTTATATGACATCAGTGTTAACACAGCAGCATGGGGACAAGCAACGCCCTATTGCTTATTATTCATCACAACTGGACCCAGTGGCATGGTCTTTACCTCACTGTGTACAAGCAGTAGTTGCAGCTGCAATGGCAGTACAGGCTTCGGCCTCAGTAGTTTTGTTCCACCTTCTCACATTGAGAGTGCCTCATGCAGTCGCGATAATTTTACTGCAAGAGAAGGTAGCATATCTTTCCCCTGCTAAGCATCTTTCCTGTATGACTATATTGTTGAGCCAACCTCATATGACAATTGAACGATGCACGACTTTGAACTCTTCTACCTTGCTCCCAACCCCTGCAGATGGCACACCACACAGCTGCCTGTAGATGATTGAGTAAAAGACACTGCCTAGAAAAGACCTTACGGATGTTCCCTTGGATGATGCCGAGGTGACATACTACATGGATGGCTGATGCAAAAGGGGTCCTGCAGGACAGAACCTAGTAGGATATGCAGTAGTTTCTGATACTGAGATTATAGAAGCGAAATCTTTACCACACAATTTATCTGCACAGGCAGCAGAATTGATTGCCTTGACATGGGCATGTACCTTAGCAAAGGGTAAATGTGTGAACATTTTTACTGACAGCCAGCATGCTTTTTCTACTGTACATATTTTTGCGCAACAGTGGAAAAATCGAGGAATGATAACATCTACTGGCAAACCAATTAATCATACACAGTTTATTTTGGATCTTTTAGAATCTATTCAGTTACCTCAGAAAGTAGCTATTTGTAAATGCACAGCTCATACCAAGCAACAGGACAGGATTTCAAAAGGTAAAGCGAGAGCTGATACAGCTGCAAAGCAGGCAGCTTCAGAAGTATTTCTTTTGAATGAGGAATTACAACTCTCTGAGATTTTAGACTTAGAAATGTTAAAGACAATGCAGACACTTACTACGCAAGTTGAAAAACAAAGATGGGTAAAACGAGGAGCAATTCTCAAAAAGGGGCTGTACATCTCAAAAGAAGGGAAACCGATATTGCTGTCTAATTTGTTTAGATATGCAGCTTTGTTGAGCCATGAGCAGTGCCATGTCTCAACAGGGGGGATGGTACAGCTGGTGAACCAAGTGTTCACGACATATGGATTCTTAAATTACTCTAAAAAATTCTGTTCGATGTGCCATGTTTGTAATAAACATCATGCACAAGGGGCATTAAAGCCCAAGCAAGGGAGTTTCCCTACACCACCGTATCCATTTCATAATATCTGTATGGATTTTATAGAATTGAACAAATGTGAAAATAAGAAGTATTTTCTTGTCATTGTAGATATGTTTTCCAGATGGGTGGAAGCCTTTCCGACTAAAAATCCAGACACGGCAACTGTGGCCTAAGTTCTTGTTAAAGAAATCATCCCTAGATTCGGCATTCCGGAAAGGATCTACAGTGACAATGGCACACACTTCGTAAACCAGACCATACAACAGTTAAGTAGACATTTTGGTATTTCTTTAAAAAATCATTGTGCATATCATCCACAATCTGCAGGGCTAGTAGAGAGGCATAATGGGATTTTAAAGAATAAGCTAAGGAAGTTAATAGTAGAAACACACAGAAATTGGGTGTATTGTCTGCCCCTGGCACTGTTGAGCATGAGAACTGTTCTGAATGCAAAAAGATTGACTCCTTTTGAAAAATTATTTGGAAGGGCTTATTATATACCTCAGTGAAAATCTCTCATGCCCGCAGACCAGGAAGCTGACAGTACACTAGCTGAGTATATGTGAAACCTGTTAAATTCTAAACATTTGTTGCAGTCAAATTCTCTTTCAGATAAAGAACGAACCAGACCGTCAGAAGTGGCAGTGTCCCATAGTACCTGGATTTGGGTGAAGACAGTAAAGAAAAAGAATTGGGCATCACCAAAGTGGGAAGGTCCATATCAAGTGCTTCTGTCAACACCCACTGCAGTCAAGATAGTGGAGCGTGCCTCCTGGATCCACCTGATGCAATGTAAATTAATCAAAAACTTTGAACTGGACAAAAATCTTGTCACATTCCAAGAGTAAAAATGATAGAGTCCAGAAGAAACAGGAATGCACAACATCCCTTTCCTCAGAAGTATTGCATAATCATCCTGTTAACTGTACTAGTGACAATAATCTTTTTGTTGTGACCTTTCCTTTTCCCAGCCACACAGACTGAACTGAATAAACGTGAAGCGTTACTCATAGACCAGCATCCAAACTTTAACACTTACCAGGCAATTAAATATGTGTATGCTGAGGCTTTCAGTGTTTCGAATTGCTGGATTTGCACAGCTTTGCCGACAGCATACGGGGGGTTATTAATGGCTACAGTCCCCCTAGGGGTCAATGAGACCTGGGAGAACTTGATTTATGATACCTCAACCATTACATCACAAGATAAAATAGCATTGCACTTGTCTGTTCCACAAAAGGGAACTGTGTGTTTTATAAAAATGATACTGTTCAGGTGGGTTGGAGCAATTGCAATGTGACTGTTCCTTATAAATGTTACACTAAAGGTAACAATGTAGATCTTTATTGTAATACAAACTATGATTCATTTCTTGGACTGATGCACAAAACACTTGATGAAGTAAAACATAATTCTGTTCTTTATAAACAACTGTCTATAATTGATAGAAAAATGTTTCATGCAGGGCGAGTGTATATTCATAGCAAAGTTACTACTAAAGAAGAGAACTGTTATTTTGTGTGTGGCAGAAAGGCATACAAATGGTTACCTGAGAATTGGTCCAGTAGTTGTTGGCCATACGACACACTGCAGTTTTGCCTTGAGAAAAAATTCGAAATGTCTGAGAGGTCATCAAGAAACCTGTAAATCCAATGGGACAAATCAATGCGCGTTGGAAAGACCATCATTCTATAGGCAAAGGACTGACACATATGGACTTGACTGATAGCGTTATATCGTGGGCAGGCATATTACTGGCATATGGAGCAGTGAAATCGATTTGGGAGTTGAGAAAACTGTCAAAACTTCTCGAAGTAATGAGTAATGCAACTTTTTATGCTCTTGAATTGGTGACTGATGAACTGAATGCTATGAGAACTGTAGTGCTTCAAAACCGCATGGCTCTTGACTTCACCCTAGCGGCGAGAGGTGGTACTTGCGCTTTAATCCAAGAAGAATGCTGTTCGTATATTCCTGACCATAAACATGAGATAGACAATCATCTTGAGGTAATTCAGCAAGTGTCGGCCATGACCAAACCAGGCCCAAACCCACTGATGGACTTTTTCCAGAAATGGTTTGGGGGGTGGGGTACCATCCTAATGAACATCCTGATTGCCATTTGTGTAGGAATGCTCCTACTGGGAGTATGTGTTTGTTGTGGCATCCCCTGCATGAAAAGACTGATTAAAGATTTTATAGACATGTCAGTTTCTGAAACCTTATATCAAAGTACTGAGTTTGAAGAACTGTTAAAAGATTGAAAATGCTTTCATGAGTTTAAACTGAATGACTCTCTTAAATTCAAATCCTAAGGGAAAGAGGTTAGGAGAAGAAAACAAACCATTTATGCTTATTTTGAAAGTAGAATAAAAGTATTAAAAGGGGGGAAATGTCAGAAAAATATGTATTAATGTGTGTATTAGTAATATGCTTAGTGCATTTAGAGCTTGAAAAGGGTTAACACATTTATTCTATTTCATGCTGCATAAATCTGTACAAACTGCAGATGCTTTCTGACCTTGTATTGTTAGCTAAAATCTTGCTTGTGCCTTGGAAATTTACTGAGAAGCAGATGATTCCTGCTTATGTTAGGAAAATAATGACTAGAACAATACTACTTGTATGAAACTTAGGCAAGAAGTTCCGCTTGTGCTGTGAGAAAATACACAGCTGTAGAAGCTATAGATAATTAGGACAAAGCCTGTTTGAAAATATGAACTGCAATCAGCATTTGTTTGTATCTGAGTTAGAAGAGTACCTCGAAATGTAACACTGTACAACAGAAGCCTGTAAACGAATTAGTGCCCACTAAGGCCAGGTTGTTTTCTCAAAAGTTTCTCACAAATCTAGTCATGTCAGCAGAAAATCTGAGTAACATCTGCTGTAGAACAATACTGAAAGTTGTGTTTGATTACATCAGCCATAGAAGGCCATGTCTTGTAAAACAGTATAAGAATAAGAATATTTCCTGTTAGTAGTTAGACAAATCCTTGTATTTGCATGTGTTTGTCTCCTTGCAGCAAGTAATTAAATATGCCTTAACTGAACCTTCCGTCTATTGGTCTTTGAAGTTTTTTCCTTTGACACCAATGTTTTTGCAGCTGCTTCTGCAAATATTGCTGTGCACATGCTCCTACCATTTATGTACTGCAGCCATTGCAACAATCTCCTCCCTTTTCTGCATCTGTTTATAAGTTGGATGCAGTGTTATGTGCAGCCACTTCCCCATTAACATACTGTGGACATACCTCAACAAACGGGCCTGAAACTTTATATTCCTTCTGGCATGTCCTTCACAAAGCTTTCATGGTGCATCAATGTTCCCCAGAGCTACAGGCAGGTGGTGAAGTACTGCATCAGTGTCATGGGCTCCCTGATACACATTCATTGCAACACCACACCTGCCTTACTCTAACTTATATCTACCACTTGTTTGGGTTCATGTTGATGAAATTTTCAAAGCAAGAATCCCTTCTTATGTTTAAAAGTTCCAAGTCTACAACATATTTACTGCCAATTTCCCTTTTCCACAGTTGTACAGAATTGATCAGTTTTGTGCAAGTTTTGTGCCAGTGTTTTATATCACACCAACAGGGGACAATTACTGGGGCTGTTTTTGTAATGAAACCAGTTAGTGCTACTGTCCATGAATAAATTACATATTTCATTGCACTACTAGTACATATTGGCAGTAGCTATGAATTTCAAGGTGATGATAAAGTATTCATTCACCAAATATGCTCATATATATGACATGTGCATATCCAGAGCACTGTAATGCATTGCTCTATTTATAATGCAATTGTCTAGCACTAGAATATATAAGATTACCACTCTGCAGTACTACAGTGTGCATAAAAGTGATTCTCAGATGTGCATCTGTGCACTGGGGCAACTGTTTTGCTCTTCAAGCAATCTTGATTGAGTAGCCATTATTTCAGACACTGTAGTGTGAAATGTCAGAGAAAAACATGTCCTGTTTTTCTTGCAGAGTATCTTCAGGGATCATCCACTAGGAAAGAGTGATGTCCAACTGTCAAAGGTAATACCTGGCATGAAATCACTTGGATGGTGAGTGATATCACTGTTACCACTGATTCTGGTGAGCAGTGCTGGCATTGTTACAGTGATCTAAAAGGGCACCACCTTGACTTGATTTATTGGTGTAAAACAGAGGGTCAGGGTGGCGAGAGATGAACAGAAAGAGAAAGGAAGAGCCTGATAATTTTAGAAAGTATTTTTATTTGCACTATTATTTCCCATTGTCTTAACTGTTGTAGAATCATACTTAATAATGTATACAGTTTCCAACAGTAGGGGAAAAACAGCTGAACAGATTGATTATCACAGATGGCAGAACTGTCTCTCTTGCCAACAATGTTGACATCTGTGCCAGTCCATGGTACGAATGTGATTAAGTTTGTAGGATGTCTCATTGCATCATTCTTTTGCAGCTCCAGTTACAGACACACACACACACACACACACACACACACACACACACACACACACACACACACGCACGCATGCACGCACGCACACACACACACACACACACACACACACACATACACACACACATATACATATGGAAACCACTATATCATCCTTCTTGTGATAAATTATTGCAAGATGCAGCTCTGTGGCAGTCTATTGTACAGCTCTGTGGCAGTCTATTGTACATGTTAGTTCACAGTGACTTGGTCATAATATAGCCATAACCCATAGCTGGGTGTGGGTAATGCTGGATTTACCCATGGTTGGTGTTTGCCCTTGTGAACAAATAAAGCCCACTAAGGGTAAATCCAGCATTACCCATGCCCATCAATGGGTTATTACTATTAGACAATTACATTATTTAAGAAAAAAAGTTATTTACTTTTCTTAAATAATGGTTGTTTAATGTCTGTGATTTTAAGTTTAATTGGATTGTTTTAATTACTAGTTGTCCTAGTCATGTGATGATTTTTAGGAGGGATATTTAAAAGAGAGATTGGTCTTTATAAATTTCTTTCTGAGTAAGTCTATGTTACATCCTGATGAAACCGCTAAAACTTTTAATAAATCTAGTTCATGTTGCACTGGTGTTCATGTGTTCCAGCCCAGGTTGTAATTTATGTGTTTTGGTTATCTGCTTTGTATAATGGTGCCATGGTGCTATTTCCACTTTTTTCTCTGTATCATGGGGCTTTCTTGATGTACTGCACATGCATATGGGACTTATGTCCCCATGTTTACAAAGTACATCAGTGCTTTGGAATGGAAGCAACAGAGAAAGGAAGATCTCCATTGTTTTTTTTTTTTTTTTCATAAAATGAAATCCGGCACTGCTCAGATGCATTAGAGACAGTTTCTCTTGTTTTGCATAACATACCTGATTTTCCTTGTATTTTCTCTGTCCCATCTCTCTCATACCTGTTCGGATTTCAAAGTTTATTTAATTTTCTTTTTTTTTTTTAATTAAGAAAACTGGAAAGCTCTGTAGCATATATTAATAGAAGAAAGTCTGAGCAACCAGACTTTTTTCTTTTGGGATATACTCAAGTTTACACCAGGCATACTGGTTGGGCTAACCAATCAGCATGCACATTTTTGAATGTTAATGGCCAATCATTGTATAATATTCAATATAGACCATGACATTTATCACACCAGTGACATGGCCTTCTCTAGCATACCTGTCAACCTCTTAGTGCAAGATATCTGGACAAAGCCTAAAATAATAAGAGGCAAAGGCCCAAAAAGGGGGACACGTTTTAAATATTGCTCTTATAAAGTTAGAAAGTAGACAGAGTAACTGGATTTGTGCTAAGTGGACATTTTCTAAAGGACATGAAGTTTGCATCTCAAATGTATGCCATTATTTAGTGACTTAAATCCTCAGTGATTTTCTAGAAAGCTGCAGATTTTATGAGGAACAGACCAACTATATATGGCAAAAAATTGGACATTCTGGGAAAATGTGAACAGCTGAAAGCTATGTTCTTTAGTGTTCCTACAACCATAGAGTGTGTTCATGCTAATACAACCTGTTATTGTACACAGCTCTTTAATTACTGTCCTTTGCTCATATTGCCAGTGTTATTCAATGCTTAATACATCTGATTAGCTCTTTGGCACTCCGCACAGTAGCTTCTTTGATAATTAGCACTACACATTATTCAAAGATTATCTATTAATCCTAGCGTCTGACTTTCTTCTAAAGCCAAACAAACCAGACTTTTTTTTACTTCTTAAATCACAAAAAAAAATGTTATTAGCATTGCAAAGTAAAATAGAAACATAGCACTCACATATGTACATGCACCCAGTTCCAAGCATTAATAGCATAAACATACACAACATAATAGTACAAGTAATACATTAACATCCTATCTGCATGCAACAACAGCTTAAAATATGACTTATTTAATTCTTTCTCTTTTCTATGGTGCATAATAAACAATCGTTTAGTCTTAGTCTGGGACCAATATCTCAAAGAAAACCTCTATATTTGCTTCTAGTTTCATCAAAATCTCAGAAAAATATCACTGGCTACTTTTGGTTTGGAGGCACCCCACAGGAAGCTAATAAAACTGTTCTTCAAATCTCTGAAAAAGGTTGCCCTGGATCCAGTGGCATTACTTTAAAACTGTACAACATAAATGAGAGCACAAATATTTGCAGGGCCTAGATCCTAAATCCAGTGGCCTCCAGTTCTTCATGCATTCTGTAACATTTATTTTACTATTTTTATACATAACCCTGGTAAGTTCCTTCAAAGTTGAGAGATGTTTTACAGTCACATTTGTTTGGAATATCAGTGAGTACTTCCTGGTTATGTACTGTTAGAAATGGCAATTTATGGGTATAGCATGTGTCCTTGTTGTATTTACTGGATTTCCTGAAACTATACCATGTTTTTTTAAAGATTGCAAATAGTTTGTCTATGTGGTCTTCCAGGCTAGAAATACATAGAGATTTATTATTTTGCACTCTATCTTATCATTCTAAAAGGGCATTATTCAAAATATTTAGGTTGTTTTCAGTATAGCAAGGATTTACAAAGGTGTATTATATTATATTATATTATATTATATTATATTATATTATATTATATTATATTATATTATATTATATTATATTGCAGGATCATAGGATCAAAGGAGATTACTAGGCTAGTGACCCTGGGGCCCTTACAAGCCTAGCCAAGAGTTTATCCCCAAAAAAGAAACCTCAGTCAGTACCTGTCACCCCTGTCAATGTGGGACAATGGTGGAGCCCCTGGGACATATTTTTGGTTTCCTATCCTCTCATCAGGGTTGTGCTTGAAGAGGGACAGTGAGGTACTCTGTTTGACATGTATGGGAGGTCTAGTCCAGAGATGGGACAGCCTCTGGGAGACAAACCTGTCTCTCCAGCAGGTTTTGTTGATGTCACATATTAGATTTAGGCCTACTGAGTGGGTAATGCATGAGGAATTAGACTTATGGTATTATATTAAATTATATTATATTATATTATATTATATTATATTATATTATATTATATTATATTATATTATATTATATTATATATTATATTAATCCAATAAATTCCCATTTTACAGGAATATTATATAATGTATATTATACAATGACTCCCCATTAATATTCAAAAAATGTGCATGCTGATTGGGCAGCCCAATCAGTGTGCCCGTTGTAAATCCCACACTATACCAACAGAAAAAGATCCTGTCACCAGGACTTCTTTCCATTGGTATATTGTTTACATTTTATTTTTATTTTTTAAAAAATAAAAATAAAATCTTTAGCCACGACTCTGGACATACCAGAGAGGCAGCTTGGACAAAATACTAGGGAAATCAGGTATGTTATTTAAAATTAAACATCCATACTTGATAGCCCTTGTATTTT